>NC_059230.1:19919230-19936730 GCF_020615455.1 Coregonus clupeaformis | reverse complement strand
ACACACACACCGCACACGCACGCACACCACACACACGCACGCACACGCACACGCACACGCACACACACACACACGCACACACACGCACACACAAGCCTCACCAGCCTACCCAAAAGGAGGATGGAACCGATAACGCAGCTAACTGCAGTTTAAGAGACAGAGATATTCCAAATTCACACAATGCAGATACACTGAACAGAATTCAAATGATGTCATATTTCATATTGTGTGTGTGTGTGTGTTTATTTGTGTGTGTGTGAGTTGAGGGGTTTCAGAGACATAGACAGATGCATCTTTGGGATATTTGTGTGTGTGTGTGTGCGTGTGTCACTGACAGATGTCCCCTCTGATAGTGATTGGTTGGTTGTTGATGGATGGATCGGAGCAGAAGGAGGTTATGATAGTTCCAGTGAAAACAGGAACCTCTAGAAATAGACCAGCCCTGGGCCGAGGGTCCTGGCCCCGAAGACATAGATCACACACACACACACACACACACACACACACACACACACACACACACACACACACACACACACACACACACACACACACACACACACACACACACACACACACACACACACACACACACACACACACACACACACACACACACACACACACACACACACACAATGTGAGGAAGTGTGAGGGGGGCGGTGCGCCTCTGGCTTTGTTCTCATCACAACACAGGGAGAGACATGAGGTAGGCTACTGTATGCTGCACACACATTCCTAAGGCCAGGTTTAGCCAGCAGCAGTCATCTGGTTAAAAGTCATTCCTAAGGCTAGGTTTAGCCAGCAGCAGTCATCTGGTTAAAAGTCATTCCTAAGGCCAGGTTTAGCCAGCAGCAGTCATCTGGTTAAAAGTCATTCCTAAGGCTAGGTTTAGCCAGCAGCAGTCATCTGGTTAAAAGTCATTCCTAAGGCTAGGTTTAGCCAGCAGCAGTCATCTGGTTAAAAGTCATTCCTAAGGCTAGGTTTAGCCAGCAGCAGTCATCTGGTTAAAAGTCATTCCTAAGGCCAGGTTTAGCCAGCAGCAGTCATCTGGTTAAAAGTCATTCCTAAGGCTAGGTTTAGCCAGAAGCAGTCATCTGATTAAAAGTCATTCCTAAGGCCAGGTTTAGCCAGCAGCAGTCATCTGGTTAAAACTCAATCCTAAGGCTAGGTTTAGCCAGCAGCAGTCATATGGTTAAAAGTCATTCCTAAGGCCAGGTGTAGCCAGAAGTTAGTGTGTGAGATAGAGGGGTGAAAGAAGAGTTTGTGTGAGACAGAGTGTGTGTGCGTATGTGGGTGTGTGCGTGTGTGTGTGTGCGTGTGTGTGAGTCGTCCTGTGTATACTGGGATGAGCAGAGACACAAGAGGCGCTGAACCAGCTTGCTTTTTGGCACCTTGTGACCTTGTGTACTATTTAATGCATAATATGGACGTGATTTACTTGACTAAAGAAGCCCTTCCATGAGTTATGGCCTTACAATGAAGTTCCACCCTTTCCTATCACTCTTCTGACCTAAATATCCTGCGTCCCAAATGACACCCTATTCCCTATATGACACACTACTTCTGGCGAGGGCCCATAGAGCCCTGGGGTTGCCATTTAGGTTCTGGTCTAAAGTAGTGCACTAAATAAGGATAGGGTGTCATTTGGGATGTAACCTATGTGTTTCAATGGCAAGTTTTAACACCGAATTATAGACTTAGTTATGGCTTTATACTCTCTGTTAAATCTGTTACAAATTACCCATTTGGAACCAATTCAACTATACCTTAGAGACAGTTGTAAGCCTGCTATTTGTGTCCAATTGACTGTAAATCGTCTCATCTGTGCTCCACTGACATCTAAAAGGAGTGAAATAATCACACTGTTTTTCTCTCAAAGCAGAACCACATGTGGCCCTGGTCTGGCACAGCCCAACAGTGAGAGAAGGTATTCTTAGACAGCACTAATGTGTAAATGCTAAAGCAAACAGTCTGTGAGTTACACAGTCCACACACACACACATACAAGCATACACACACACACACACACACACACATGAACACACACACACACACGTACGCACATATATCATATATCTCCAGGTTTTGTCACAGGCAACACTGGACACGTTGCTATGCGCGGTGATGACGTGTGGTAAATGGGCCTCACACGGTTCAGAACACGTACATTACATTCCCCAGTGTCAACACACAGTCACACACGTCCCCCCCCATTCTTTTCTTTCTGCCCTGGCATTCCTTCCTGAGCAAAAGGGAAAATAGAAAGGTTTGTAGTGTCGTAGAGGATGATGGGGGTGTTTCATGAGGTGAACTTTAGACCAGCGCAGCACACTGTTCAGGGATCACTGACACTGAGAAAACAGACAAGAATCCAGGGGAAATAGAAGCAGTGCAAAACTCCTACTGTGTATTGTGTGAAATACCACATTGACATAAAGGACCAGTTTGACGGTCACAGTTCAAGCCAAGTTTTGGACTAAAAAAAGCACTTTTTGAGAACTTCTATTGAGAACGTTTTAAAACCCAGGACTAGAATCTAGGTTCAGGCAACCAGCCCTTGAAGAAATGATGGTGGTTGGGATGTAAATATTACTCTAGGATGTTAGAAAGGGTTCTACTTAGACCAAAAGGGTTCTACCTGGAACCACAAAGGGTTCTTCAAAGGGTTATCCTATGAGGACATACCGAATAACCCTTTTTGGTTCTACATAACACCTTTTTTTCTAAGAGTGTGATGGTAGTCCTTTAAATATCCTCTGATCAAGCAGCCGAGAGAGACACACATACACACACACACACAGGGGGCCTCCAGATCATAGCTCATATTTTTCTAATTAGTCATGCGTGGACGATGGAGATTAGGGATGGTTTGCTTTAGAGAGGGAAAGAGGGAGGGGGGAGAGAAACGAGAAGAGAGAGAGGAGTTGGGGGGGAGAGAAAGGAGTGATAGGATATAAGGAAAGAGGGGAAAGAGAATGGGAGAGAAAGATGGACAGAGATAACATGGAGTGTAAGATGGACAGAGATAACATGGAGTGTAAGATGGACAGAGATAACATGGAGTGTAAGATGGACAGAGATAACATGGAGTGTTATACATTTCCTGTTGCTGCAGGATTATTTCCTGCTGTGAGAAACTGGCTCAAATTAAGATACTACATCTGAATGAATAAGCCTAGTTGTACACCTTTTGTTGACTCACAAAAACAATATTTTCCATTTGAATGTGTATTTTCAGCCACATGATTACACTTTAAGCTATTATATGCCTAAGCATAATTTAGTCCCTTTCGTGTTAAAAACTCTCAACATTCAAATGCAGCTGTTTTGCATCTCACCAAAATTGCAAGAGGCATAATTATTGCCACTTTACCATCGGATGGCATAAACTATCATTAAATGAATGACACTCAGGGTACGTGCACAACTAATTCCCATAGTGATGACACACAGAGCTGTTGATGTGTGGTGTTGAACATGTGTGTGTGTGTGTGTGTGTGCTGTGTGTGTGTTAAACATGTGCTGAGCTCCTCTCAGTGTTATTAAATCACTCAAACTGATGACTAGCTGTGCAGGCTAAGTTGCGGCCCACTAAGGGGGTACCAATGAGGCCCCTGAGTTGAGAGCACAGCGTGTGGAACAGCATGCTTACGAGATTAGAGTGTGTGTGTGTCTTACAGACACATGGAGACAAGACCAAATTCCTTAAAGCCATATGTTTGTTCTCTGACTGGTAATAACCACAGTGCCAAGTGGGTAAGACAGGAAGTTGATGCGTTTAGTCTACCCTGTCCTGACATTTGACCCTTTGTGCACTATGACCTGTGCTAGACCATGTGACGGGCCGTACATACTGGCACCTTGGCTGTCACGGAAACATATAAAGCAGGTTTGGCCGTGAGGTTTGTACAGATACAGAAGTGCCTTTCCAAATGTGCTATATCTACAGCCAGAAAGGAAACAGTGCTCAATTAAGAGAGAGAGAGAGAGAGAGGGGAGAGAGGAGAGAGGAGAGAGAGAGGAGAGAGAGACAGAGAGAGGAGAGAGGTAGAGGAGAGAGAGAGAGAGAGAGAGAGAGAGAGAGAGAGAGAGAGAGAGAGAGGGAGAGAGAGAGGAGAGAGTAGAGGAGAGAGAGAGAGAGGGAGAGAGAGAGGAGAGAGAGAGAGTGAGAGAGAGAGGAGAGAGGTAGAGGAGAAAGAGAGAGAGAGAGAGAGAGGGGAGAGAGAGAGGAGAGAGAGAGAGTGAGAGAGAGAGGAGAGAGAGAGAGAGAGAGAGAGAGAGAGAGAGAAGAGAGAGAGAGAGAGAGAAAGAGAGAGACAGAGAGAGGAGAGAGAGTGAGAGAGAGAGAGAGAGAATGAAATAGTCAAATTCAATTAATAATTGAAAACATCCCAATTCTTAACACCAATAAAAAAGAACTTTTCTCTGTCCACACGAATTGCAAAACATCATTCTACTGCTTTTTCTTTTCTTCTCTCTTTTCCCTCAATTTCCCTCCCTTTTTTCCCCCTCCCTTCCTTTAGTGTGCAGGTCATTTAATGGCCTTCAACTCCTAATGGATAACTGGTATTGGTGTGGGTTGGGGGGAGAGATTAATAAGATGACATGTTATTTATTTGAATGCATTAGTCTCTCAGGTCCACAGTTGTATTATTGTTGCTTTACTATCTGTCTCATTTAGGAAACGTGTTTCTATCTTTCTCACCTTTTATTGTTTTATTTGTTAAGTGCTTTGAAATGCATCCCCTGTAAGAAATCTGCTCTATAAATACATTTTGATTTGATTTGAAACACCTGTGTGTGTGTGTGTGTGTGTGTGTGTGTGTGTGAGTGTGTGTGTGTGTGTGTGGGGGGGGTTATAGATAAAGATGAGGTGAATGTGTGTGTGTGTTTGCACGTGCCTACGTGTTTCTCTGTGTGTGAGGCTTGTTAGGTAGCAGCTCAATGATTCAAACTGATGGGCCTTTATTTCATCTGGGACGTATATAAATATTGGAATTTTTCGATCCCCTGACCCAAACCCTCTGTGCTGGAATCTAAGGAATCTGATTCTGAAAAATTCTTAAACGTATTATTACATTAATAAAAAAGAATGTAAATAAATATAATAAATAAATATAATAAGAAAGGGGAATATATTAGATTGCTAATTAGATTAGAGATTAGATTATAAATGTTGGAATATATTAGATGTGCCTCAGACAGAAGCACTTTATTAGGACATTGGCACCGCATCCCGAGGCTCCTCTCCTTCCTAAAATAGTCCTAGGTCAGAGGTCATCAGACCTCTAGGTATAGGGCAGCTTTGTGCCTGATAAAAAATTATCATCAAACAGATTTAAAGTGAAACCTCTGATTTGGAGAGGGCAAAAGAGACAGGGTCATTCAGAATTGGCAATTGATAAGTGAACAACAACATACTTTACAGACATCGGAAACTATTTTAGACTGTTGTGCAGTGGAGTTTCTTTTTGTTTAACTCTGTAGATATAGCTATTATTGATTTATATAGTAAGTATTACTATGTTGTAAAGGAGTCCCTCTCTGTACAACCAACCCGATAGATTCACACACACAACAACACAAAGCATTCAAGACAAGATTCATTCTCACGTTGACAACAACACAACGCATTCAAGACAAGATTCATTCTCACGTTGACAACAACACAACGCATTCAAGACAAGATTCATTCTCACGTTGACAACAACACAACGCATTCAAGACAAGATTCATTCTCACGTTCACAACAACACAACGCATTCAAGACAAGATTCATTCTCACGTTCACAACAACATAACACATTCAAGACAACCATGCCAAGTGACATGCAAGAAGCTGACCTGTCCCCCTGTCAGCGACAGTTGAGTGACAATTGAGTCTTAGATGTCAGGCACAGGAGGCTGGTGGCACCTTAATTGGGGAGGACAGGTTCGTGGTAATGGCTGGAGCGGAATGAGTGAAATGGTATCAAATTCATCAAACACATGGTTTCCATGTGTTTGATGGCATTTCATTTGTTCCGTTCCAGCCATTATCATGAGCCGTCCGCGCCTCACGAGCCTCCACTGAGTCAGGGGAGGTGACATTGCTAAAAAACTCTAGTAATTTAATGGGATCTCTGTGCTTCGACGAGCAAGTAACTCCATTTAGCAAGGACTGGCATTTGAACAGTTGTAACCTAATAAATAAGCTATTATTAACCTGCAAGGACCTATTAACCTGACATGATCACTGTCCCTCTGCAGCCACTCAAAGACGCACAAGCAGCCACAGGTCAATGCCAATGTTTAGCACGCACACACACACACACAGGTTTATTGACTCTGGGGCTAATGGACAGCAATGACTTGTCTGGTCAGTGTGGAGGGTCTTAATACAGTCCAGCTGGAGGCAAGAGGCTATGACAACACCTCCATATGCTCTCCAGCTCCTCTCCCTCTCTCTCTCTCTCTCTCTCTCTCTCTCTCTCTCTCTCTCTCTCTCTCTCTCTCTCTCTCTCTCTCTCTCTCTCTCTCTCTCTCTCTCTCTCTCTCTCTCTCTCTCTCTCTCTCTCTCTCTCTCTCTCTCTCTCAATTCAATTTCAATTAAATTAAAGGGCTTTATTGGCATGGGAAACGTATGTTAACATTGCCAAAGCAAGTGAAATAGATAATAAACAAAAGTGAAATAAACTATAAAAAATTAACAGTAAACATTACACTCAGAAGTTCCAAAAGAATAAAGACATTTCAAATGTCATATTATGTATATATACAGTGTTGTAACAATGTGCAAATAGTTAAAGTACAAATGGGAAAATAAATAAACATAAATATGGGTTGTATTTACAATGGTGTTTGTTCTTCACTGGTTGCCCTTTTCTTGTGGCAACAGGTCACAAATATTGCAGCTGTGATGGCACACTGTGGTATTTCACTCAGTAGATATGGGAGTTTATCAAAATTGGGTTTGTTTTAGAATTCTTTGTGGATCGCTGTAATCTGAGGGAAATATGTGTCTCTAATATGGTCTTACATTTGGCAGGAAGTTAGGAAGTGCAGCTCAGTTTCCACCTCATTTTGTGGGCAGTGTGCACATAGCCTGTCTTTTCTTGAGAGCCAGGTCTGCCTACGGCGGCCTTTCTCAATAGCAAGGCTATGCTTACTGAGTCTGTACATAGTCAAAGCTTTCCTTAAGTTTAGGTCAGTCACAGTGGTCAGGTATTCTGCCACTGTGTACTCTATGTTTAGGGCCAAATAGCATTCTAGTTTGCTCAGTTTTTTTGTTAATTCTTTCCAATGTGTCAAGTAATTCTCTTTTTGTTTTCTCATGATTTGGTTGGGTCTAAATGTGTTGTTGTCTTGGGGCTCTGTGTGGTCTGTTTGTGTTTGTAAATAGAGCCCCAGGACCAGCTTGCTTATGGGACTCTTCTCCAAGTTCATCTCTCTGTAGGTGATGGCTTTGTTATGGAAGGTTTGGGAATCACTTCCTTTTAAGTGGTTATAGAATTTAACGGCTCTTTTCTGGATTTTGATAATTAGCGGGTATTGGTCTAATTCTACTCTGCATGAATTATTTTGTGTTTTTTATTGTACACAGAGGATATTTTTGCAGAATTCAAAGTCTCAATTTGGTGTTTGTCCCATTTTGTGAATTCTTGGTTGGTGTGGGGACCCCAGACCTCACAACCATAAAGGCTCCCGTGTAGCTCAGTTGGTAGAGCATGGCGCTTGCACCGCCAGGGTTGTGGGTTCGATTCCCATGGGGGGCCAGTATGAAAAAAGATATATGCACTCACTAACTGTAAGTCGCTCTGGATAAGAGCATCTGCTAATGACTAAAATGTAATGGGTTCTATAACTGATTCAAGTATTTTTAGCCAGATCTTAATTAGTATGTCAAATGTAATGTTCCTTTTGATGGCATAGAAGGCCTTTCTTGCCTTGTCTCTCAGATCGTTCACAGCTTTGTGGAAGTTACCTGTGGCGCTGATGTTTAGGCCGAGGTATGTATAGTTTGTTGTGTGCTCTAGGTCAACGGTGTCTAGATGTAATTTGTCTTTGTGGTCCTGGCAACTGGACCTTTTTTGGATCACCATTATTTTTGTCTTACTGAGATTTACTGTCAGGGCCCAGGTCTGACAGAATCTGTGCAGAAGATCTAGATGCTGCTGTAGGCAGATCATCAGCAAACAGTAGACATTTGACTTCAGATTCTAGTAGGGTGAGGCCGGGTGCTGCAGAGTGTTCTAGTGCCCTCGCCAATTTGTTGATATATATGTTGAAGAGGGTGGGGCTTAAACTGCATCCCTGTCTCAACCCACGGCCCTGTGGAAAGAAATGTGTGTGTTTTTTGCCAATTTTAACCGCACACTTGTTGTTTGTGTACATGGATTTAATAATGTTGTATGTTTTTCCCCCAACACCACTTTCCATCAATTTGTATAGCAGACCCTTATGCCAAATTTATTCAAAAGCTTTCATGAAATCAACGAAGCATGAGAAGCTCTCTCTCTCTCTTTCTCTCTCTCTCTACCTCTCTCTCTCTCTCTCTCTCTCTCTCTCTCGCTCTATCTCCCACTCTCTTTCTCAGAATTATCTCACTAGTTATATCTCACTGGGCACAAACTGGTTGAATCAATACTGTGTCCACATCAATTCAACAAATAATTGAATGTGATGACGTTGAAACAACGTGGAAAACTGATTGGATTTGCAAAAAGAAAAAAAACATTTATATAATTAAATCTTCAATGTTTTGTTGATTTCACTTTGAATTCATTTTAGTTGACAACTCAATCAAATTTAAATCAAATATAAATCAAATCAAATCAAATGTTATTTGTCACATACACATGTTTAGCAGATGTTATTGCGGGTGTAGCGAAATGCTTTTGCTTCTAGCTCCGACAGTGCAGTAATATCTAACAATATAGACATTGAACTGATGTCTGTGCCCAGTGGCACAGTTATGTCTCCTCAACTAGAAAACCAGTTTACAGCCAGAAAATGTGCCACATTTTGGGATAATTAATATGTACACACACTGACCGTCTAAAAGACTCAGACCATAAATCCTTGTCAACTCTGAAAATGTAAAACAACAATCGTACTCCCCCCCCTCCCACTAAACTGTAAGCATTTCATTCAAATGTCATCACATGATGCTGGCGTTGGGACCAACTGCACAACTACTTTATTTGTTGTCACTGCACAACGCTCCTTGTTTTCTCCAGTGGACAACAGGGTCATTGTACCACGACTGACACAAGCGTAAAATAAAACCATTGTCTGAAAGAAAGAAAAAAGAAAAAGAAAAAAAGAAAACGTGACCGACTTCGCTTCAAATCCAAAAAGTTAAGGAAAACCTCACTTTTTTGTTTGTGAAGGGTAACTTCAGGGGTTTTGTATTAGCTGTGGCTGTGAGGTCTGTCACTAAGCAACAAATGAGAGAAACGAGATGGAAGACTTTGAGTCCAGTTCCAGTCTCGCTTTCTCCCTCCAATCACCCTCAGGATGATTTGAACTCTGTCCACCAACTGTCATGTTGACAAAGCTTTTGAGAGTAGGGCGTTTTTAAGATCATGTTTCAACGTTGATACTATTGGTGAGAGCCACTCAAGTTGGTTCACATGACAGGCAAACTGACCTGGAGAACGGGAGAAGAGAAGAGAAGAGAAGAGAAGAGGAGAGAAGAGAAGAGGAGAGAAGAGAGGAGGAGAGGGGAGGAGAGAAGGGAAGAGAAGAGAAGAGAAGAGAAGAGGAGAGGAGAGGCGAGGAGAGGAGAGGAGAGGAGAGGAGAGGAGAGGAGAGGAGAGGAGAGGAGAGGAGAGGAGAGGAGAGGGGGAAGAGGAGAGAAGAGAAGAGGAGAGGAGAGGAGAGGAGAGGAGAGGGGAGAGGAGAGGAGAGGAGAGGAGAGGAGAGGAGAGGAGAGGAGAGGAGAGGAGAGGAGAGGAGAGGAGAGGAGAGGAGAGAAGAGGAGAGGGGAGAAGAGGAGAGAAGAGGAGAGAAGAGAAGAGAAGAGGAGAGGAGAGGAGAGGAGAGGAGATGAGAGGGGGGAAGAGGAGAGAAGAGAAGAGAAGAGGAGAGGAGAGGAGAGAAGAGAAGAGGAGAGGGGAGAAGAGGAGAGAAGAGGAGAGAAGAGGAGAGGAGAGGAGAGGAGAGGAGAGAGGAGAGGAGAGGAGAGGAGAGGAGAGGAGAGGAGAGGAGAGGAGAGGAGAGGAGAGGAGAGGAGAGGAGAGAAGAGGAGAGAAGAGAGGAGGAGAGGGGAGGTGAGAAGAGAAGAGAAGAGAAGAGAAGAGAAGAGAGGAGAAGAGAAGAGAAGAGAAGATGAGAGAAGAGGAGAGAAGAGGAGAGGAGAGGAGAGGAGAGGAGAGGAGAGGGGAGAAGAGGAGAGAAGAGAAGAGAAGAGAAGAGAAGAGAAGAGAAGAGAAGAGAGAGAGGAGAGGAGAGGAGAGAAGAGAAGAGAAGAGAAGAGAAGAGAAGAGAAGAGAAGAGAAGAGAAGAGAAGAGAAGAGAAGAGAAGAGAAGAGAAGAGAAGAGGAGAGGAGAGGAGAGGAGAGGAGAGAAGAGAACAGGGGAGAAGAGGAGAGAAGAGAAGAGGAGAGAAGAGAAGAGGAGAGGGGAGAAGAGGAGAGAAGAGAAGAGGAGAGAAGAGAAGCGGAGAGGAGATAAGAGAAGAGGAGAGGGGAGAAGAGAGGTGAAGAGAAGAGGAGAGAAGAGGGGAGAAGAGAATAGGAGAGAAGAGAGGAGGAGAGGGGAGGAGAGAAGAGAAGAGAGGAGGAGAGGGGAGAAGAGAAGAGAAGAGAAGAGGAGAGAAGAGAAGAGGATAGAAGAGAAGAGAATAGGAGAGGGGAGAAGAGGAGAGAAGAGGAGAGGAGAGGAGAGGGTAGAAGAGAAGAGGAGAGGGGAGAAGAGAAGAGGAGAGGAGAGGAGAGGAGAGGAGAGGAGAGGAGAGAAGAGGAGAGGGGAGAAGAGGAGAGAAGAGAAGAGGAGAGAAGAGAAGAGGAGAGGGGATAAGAGAACAGAAGAGGAGATAGGAGAAGAGAAGAGAAGAGAAGAGAAGAGAAGAGAAGAGAAGAGAAGAGAAGAGAAGAGAAGAGAAGAGAAGAGGAGAGGAGAGAAGAGGAGAGAAGAGAAGATGAGAGAAGAGAAGATGAGAGGAGAGAAGAGAAGAGGAGAGGGGAGAAGAGGAGAGGAGAGAATAGAAGAGAAGAGAAGAGAAGAGAAGAGAAGAGAAAAAAGGGGCAGAGGAGAGGGGAGGAGAGAAGAGAAGAGAAGAGAAGAGAAGAGAAGAGAAGAGGAGAGGAGAGAAGAGAAGAGGAGAGAAGAGAAGGGGAGAAGGGAGAAGAGGAGAGAAGAGGAGAGAAGAGAAGAGAAGAGAAGAGGACAGAAGAGAGGAGAGAAGAGAAGAGAAGAGAAGAGAAGAGAAGAGAAGAGAAGAGAAGAGGAGAGAAGAGAAGAGAAGAGGAGAGAAGAGGAGAGAAGAGGAGAGAATTGGAGAGGAGAGGAGAGGAGAGGAGAGGAGAGGAGAGGAGAGAATAGAAGAGGAGAGAAGAGAAGAGAAGAGAAGAGAAGAGAAGAGAAGAGAAGAGAAGAGAAGAGGAGAGGAGAGGAGAGGAGAGGAGAGAAGAGAATATGAGAGGGGAGAAGAGAAGAGAAGAAGAGAGGGGAGAAGAGAAGAGAAGAGGAGAAAAGAGAAGAGAAGAGAAGAGGAGAGAAGAGAAGAGAAGAGAAGAGAAGAGAAGAGAAGAGGAGAGGAGAGAGGAGAGAAGAGGAGAGAAGAGAAGAGAAGAGAAGAGAAGAGGAGAGAAGAGAAGAGAAGAGAAGAGAAGAGAAGAGAAGAGAAGAGAAGAGAAGAGAAGAGAAGAGAAGAGAAGAGAAGAGAAGAGAAGAGAGAAGAGGAGAGAAGGGTGAACCAGTTTATCATTCGTTACGTTTTAACGGTTAGTCATCTACTTCAGGAGAGGGGTGAATAACAACATGCTCGAAGGAGGAATCTCGGTCACGAAAACACGAGGTCAATCGATAACGACTTTGTCAGTCACCTCAGGGCTAAATCAAACAAACCCCACTTCTATATTGGCCATAACATTCCCGAAACTCCTGACTCTGAACATTCTCTCCGGCTATTTTGTTTGTTGTCAGCAACCCAATGAATATCATTATGTCGATTTAGGACTGAGGAGAAAAAACCCTAAAATGACTTCTCCAGCCCAGCTGAGGCGTTAGTCAGGGGTGAAGTGTTGGACACACACCATGTCAATTGACCCTGACCTCCCAAATAGAGAGTGAATGGCTGAGAGATCGTCAAAATGTCACTCGGACAAGCGCGCTAACACACTGACTCACTAAGCGCTTCAGTGCTTGCATTCTCCACCAGCCATCAAGAGTTAAATGGAGAGTTCATAGGCTAAAGGCCAGGGTGACACGGAAGGGGACGCCCTTCCTCCGCTGGCCCTGTGTCCTTACTTCCTTTCAGGGTGACAGAGAGGTTGTGATTGAGGGGTCAAAGGTCATGGGTGACTGTAACACCTCCCTATCAGAGAAGGGAGATGGACACTGAGTGGGTGCTTTGCCAATAGTGTGCACAGAGATTTGGGCAGGGTTGAGGCTTTGTTGAGGGCTCTATTATAGGCTGAGTGGAGTAGGCCTCAGGAGAAGCCTGGGGGAAGAGTTCAGGTGCCTCCCTGACTGAGTGGACCCAGAGCTGGGCTCATCTCAGCCTCTCTCCCTACCTCTTGGGGGATGGAACTGTCATTGTGGGGGTTCGGGGGAACCATGTTGCAATGATGAGTAATCGAATGCAATGATGAGATAATCTCAATGACCCAATGATAAGACAGCACCAAAGATGGTGGATAATTGAAGATGTCCCACTCAGGTCGTTTACCATTGAAAAGAAATTGTCACAGTTCCAGTCTGCTTAAGGGGTGGTTCTCCCATAGGCACCAATGTATTAGCAGCTGGGTCTGGTCTGCTTGGTTCATTGATTGTATATGAATCAGAAAAAAATATGGAGTGGGATGTCTCTCTTCCTCTTCCGTCTCTGGACAGGACGACAAACAGTAGTTGACTGTTACTGCTACACTTCACCATCTTATTTTTGTCAGATCTCAGAAAGTCTTTGAGTCGTCCGAATGGGTGTGCTGCATGTGTCCATAATTACTCATTCAGAAGTCAGAAGTGCGATTTCTCTGTTTTTTCAGAGAGATCGTTATAACTAGGAGTCCCCCAGACAAATTCCTGCTAACAGGCAATCAGATATCTTTAAAAGACGTTTCTACCGTGTCATTTTTTACTGCTGAACCTTCAAACTCCTCTTTTCCTCAGAGATGGACATGCCAAACTCTAACCCTTCACCCAGTGGTCCTAATCTCCTGTGCACTTCTGTAGAATGGGTCTTAGACATATGGGTTAAAGTTCCTTCAAGCCTACCAGAGTGCATGCTGGAGCTATTTCAACATTCCCTACACCGGTCCTTCAGATTTTACCTTTTGGGGAAGCAGTCAATTTCAGAATTGCCAGGATAGTAGAACGATTTTGGTCAAATATGATCTAGTTTTGGAGTTTGGTGAAAATGTTAGTCTTTTGTGACGGACAGTTCTCCTTCCTCCTTTTTGTAAATTACCAATGCAGAATGGAAAAGTGTGTGTGGAGGTATGAGGAGGTGGAGAGGGAAACGCTTTTGCCCAAGGACAGGCAAAGCTATCAACAGACTCATAAATAACGAAGCCAGTCACTTTCATATGTGGAGCAGTGAAGGAATTTAGGTCACTGATAAAGTTAAAAGTAGGTGAAAGTTGATAGGTTGGGGAATAGACAGACAGATTCTTTTTTGACTAAGATAACGGTGAACAGCAGCACACGTGCAGCAGATGTGAACTAGCTAGCTAGTGAGCGCTAGCCCCATGTGTGGTGATCTGAGGTACTGTCTTCCCAGGTTGAACCAAGGCCATAGCGCTGACTACCGCATGGAACCGTCTGGTTCTGGACAGATTTCTTCAAGACTATGTTCTCTCACTAAGCCCATAGACTTTTCATTAGCTCTGAGTATTTGGGTTTTATGCAAGGTCAAAGGAGCTCAGTTCAACGAACCACCTCTGCTACACACACACACACACACACACACACACACACACACACACACACACACACACACACACACACACACACACACACACACACACACACACACACACACACACACACACACACACACACACACACACACACACACACACACACACACACACACACACACACACACACACACACACACACACACACACTGTTATTGATTGTAGGATATGCTATCAGTTTGCCCACAGTGGAATCTGCCTTGATGTCAAAACAGAGTTAGTTTCCCGGTCATGAGTTGATAGCGGATAAAAGACACTGTATTGATTGACTTCCAAAACCAAAAGGAAACAACATTGGAACTATTACAGGTGAGGACATCAGACCCCCTCCCACCCCTCCTCTCTCTCTCTCTCTCTCTCTATCAACCCCTCTCTCCTCTCTCTCTCTATCAACCCCCCTCTCTCCTCTCTCTCCTCTCTCTCTCTATCATCCCCCTCTCTCCTCTCTCTCTATCAGCCCCCCTCTCTTCTCTCTCTCCTCTCTCTCCTCTCTCTCCTCTCTCTCCTCTCTCTCTCTATCATCCCCCCTCTCCTCTCTCTCTCTATCAGCTCCCCTCTCTCCTTTCTCTCTCTCAATTTCAATTTAAGGGCTTTATTGGCATTGGAAACATATGTTTACATTGCCAAAGCAAGTGAAATAGATAATAAACAAAAGTGAAATAAACTATACAAAATTAACAGTAAACATTACACTCAGAAGTTCCAAAACAATAAAGACATTTCAAATGTCATATTATGTATATATACAGTGTTGTAGCAATGCGCAAATAGTTAAAGTACAAATGGGAATATAAATAAATATAAATATGGGTGTATTTACCATGGTGTTTGTTCTTCACTGGTTGCCCTTTTCTTGTGGCAACAGGTCACAAATCTTGCAGCTGTGATGGCACACCATGGTATTTCACTCAGTAGATATGGGAGTTTATCAAAATTGGGTTTGTTTTCAAATTCTTTGTGGGTCTGTGTAATCTGAGGGAAATATGTGTCTCTAATATGGTCATGCATTTGGCAAGAGGTTAGGAAGTGCAGCTCAGTTTCCACCTCATTTTGTGGGCAGTGTGCACATAACCTGTCTTCTCTTGAGAGCCAGGTCTGCCTAAGGCGGCCTTTCTCAATAGCAAGGCTATGCTCACTGAGTCTGTACATAGTCAAAGCTTTCCTTAAGTTTGGGTCAGTCACAGTGGTCAGTTATTCTGCCACTGTACTCTCTGTTTAGGGCCAAATAGCATTCTAGTTTGCTCAGTTTTTTTGTTAATTCTTTCCAATGTATCAAGTAATTCTCTTTTTGTTTTCTCATGATTTGGTTGGGTCTAAATGTGTTGTTGTCTTGGGGCTCTGTGGGGTCTGTTTGTGTTTGTGAACAGAACCCAAGGACCAGCTTACTTAGGGGACTCTTCTCCAAGTTCATCTCTCTGTAGGTGATGGCTTTGTTATGGAAGGTTTGGGAATTGCTTCCTTTTAGGTTGTTGTAGAATTGAACGAATCTTTTCTGGATTTTGATAATTAGCGGGTATCGGCCTAATTCTGCTCTGCATGCATTATTTGGTGTTTTACGTTGTACACAGAGTAAATTTTTTTGCAGAATTCTGCATGCAGAGTCTGAATTTGGTGTTTGTCCCATTTTGTGAATTCTTGTTTGGTGAGGGGACCCCAGACCTCACAACGATAAAGGGCAATGGGTTCTATAACTGATTCAAGTATTTTTAGCCAGATCCGAATTAGTATGTCGAATTTTATGTTCCTTTTGATGGCATAGAAGGCCCTTCTTGCCTTGTCTTTCAGATTGTTCACAGCTTTGTGGAAGTTACCTGTGGCGCTGATGTTTAGGCCGAGGTATGTATCATTTTTTTTCTCTCTCTCTCTCTCTCTCTCTCTCTCTCTCTCTCTCTCTCTCTCTCTCTCTCTCTCTCTCTCCCTCTCTCTCAGTGTGAAATGATGGGAACCTTTCTCCTCTCTTGCCAACTCCTTATGGAACTGTCATGCAAAACAACAGAGTGAGGGTTGTTTTTCCTTCACTTTTTGTTTAGCTTGACAATGATAATGGAGTAGGAAAAAGCACAAGATCAGATCTGGGACTAGGCTAGTGAGATCAGATCTGGGACCAGGCTAGTGAGATCAGATCTGGGACCAGGCTAGTGAGATCAGATCTGGGACCAGGCTAGTGAGATCAGATCTGGGACCAGGCTAGTGAGATCAGATCTGGGACCAGGCTAGTGAGATCCGATCTGGGACCAGGCTAGTGAGATCAGATCTGGGACCAGGCTAGTGAATAGGGTGTCTGTCTCCCCATGTCTACTGAACTGACTCATGCAGTCTTGTGATCAGAATCCCTGCAGGATATAATATTGGTCCCGCTGAATGAGTTCTAGAAATCCCCACAAAGAAACCAAATCATACTCATCCTCCCAAATCAGCTTTGGCAACTGTGAAAAGGAATGATTATCAATACATTCTGTTCTCTGCTGGCATTCCATGTGTGTGTGTGTGTGTGTGCATGTGTTTGTGTCTGCGAATGATTAGATCTCTTTATTCCACAGACGCCAGGTCAGTTGAACCCATCAAGGTCTGGCTGGGCTGGAGATGACTATCTCTCTGTGTCTCAAGGCTGGCACTGGGCAAATACTGGGTTACTGGGTTACTGTGGTCCTCACTGTGCACATGTAAATACTGGGTTACTGGGTTCCTGTGGTCTTCACTGTGCACATGTAAATACTGGGTTAGTGGCTCCTGTGGTCTTCACTGGGGACATGTAAATACTGGGTTAGTGGTTCCTGTGGTCTTCACTGTGCACATGTAAATACTGGGTTAGTGGTTCCTGTGGTCTTCACTGTGCACATGTAAATACTGGGTTAGTGGTTCCTGTGGTCTTCACTGTGCACATGTAAATACTGGGTTAGTGGTTCCTGTGGTCCTCACTGTGCACATGTAAATACTGGGTTAGTGGTTCCTGTGGTCTTCACTGTGCACATGTAAATACTGGGTTAGTGGTTCCTGTGGTCTTCACTGGAGACATGTAAATACTGGGTTAGTGGCTCCTGTGGTCTTCACTGGGGACATGTAAATACTGGGTTAGTGGTTCCTGTGGTCTTCACTGTGGACATGTAAATACTGGGTTAGTGGCTCCTGTGGTCCTCACTGTGCACATGTAAATACTGGGTTAGTGGTTCCTGTGGTCTTCACTGTGGACATGTAAATACTGGGTTAGTGGCTCCTGTGGTCCTCACTGTGCACATGTAAATACTGGGTTAGTGGTTCCTGTGGTCCTCAATGCTCAGAGACAACACATATAGGCCTTTATCAAAAACTACAGCTATTTAGGCCTACAGCTATTTAGACAGAACTGCATGGAAAGCCTTAACTGTAATGCACAG
>NC_059230.1:19901730-19916730 GCF_020615455.1 Coregonus clupeaformis | reverse complement strand
GTCGCGGCCGGCTGCGACAGAGCCTGGATTCAAACCAGGATCTCTAGTGGCACAGTTAGCACTGCGATGCAGTGCCTTAGACCACTGCGCCACTCAGGAGACGTTTTGTGGGCAGTGTGCACATAGCCTGTCTTCTCTTGAGAGCAAGGTCTGCCTACGGCTGCCTTTCTCAATAGCAAGGCTATGCTCACTGAGTCTGCACATAGTCAAATCTTTCCTTAAGTTTGGGTCAGTCACAGTGATCAGGTATTCTGCCACTGTGTACTCTCTGTTTAGGGCCAAATAGCATTCTAGTTTGCTCAGTTTTTTTGTTAATTCTTTCAAAAATGTCAAGTAATTCTGTTTTTGTTTTCTCATGATTTGGTTGGGTCTAAATGTGTTGTTATCCTGGGGCTCTGTGGGGTCTGTTTGTGTTTGTGAACAGAGCCCCAGGACCAGCTTGCTTAAGGGACTCTTCTCCAATTTCATCTCTCTGTAGGTGATGGCTTTGTTATGGGGAATTGCTTCCTTTTAAGTGGTCATCGAATTTAACGGATCTTTTCTGGATTTTGATAATTAGCGGGTATCAGCCTAATTCTGCTCTGCATGCATTATTTGGTGTTTTTCGTTGTACACGGAGGATATTCTTGCAGAATTCTGCATGCAGAGTCTCAATTTGGTGTTTTTCCCATTTTGTGAATTCTTGGTTGGTGAGCGGACACCAGACCTCACAACCATAAAGGGCAAATGGTTCTGTAACTGATTCAAGTATTTTTTAGCCAGATCCTAATTGGTATGTCTACATCCTCTCTTCCTCCCAGTCTACATTCTCTCTTCCTCCCAGTCTACATCCTCTCTTCCTCCCAGTCTACATCCTCTCTTCCTCCCAGTCTACATCCTCTCTTCCTCCCAGTCTACATCCTCTCTTCCTCCCAGTCTACATCCTCTCTTCCTCCCAGTCTACATCCTCTCTTCATCCCAGTCTACACCCTCTCTTCCTCCCAGTCTATACCCTCTCTTCCTCCCAGTCTACATCCTCTCTTCATCCCAGTCTACATCCTCTCTTCCTCCCAGTCTACATCCTCTCTTCCTCCCAGTCTACATCCTCTCTTCATCCCAGTCTACATCCTCTCTTCCTCCCAGTCTACATCCTCTCTTCCTCCCAGTCTACATCCTCTCTTCCTCCCAGTCTACATCCTCTCTTCCTCCCAGTCTATACCCTCTCTTCCTCCCAGTCTACATCCTCTCTTCATCCCAGTCTACATCCTCTCTTCCTCCCAGTCTACATCCTCTCTTCCTCCCAGTCTACATCCTCTCTTCCTCCCAGTCTACATCCTCTCTTCATCCCAGTCTACATCCTCTCTTCCTCCCAGTCTACATCCTCTCTTCCTCCCAGTCTACATCCTCTCTTCCTCCCAGTCTACATCCTCTCTTCCTCCCAGTCTATACCCTCTCTTCCTCCCAGTCTACATCCTCTCTTCATCCCAGTCTACATCCTCTCTTCCTCCCAGTCTATATCCTCTCTTCCTCCCAGTCTACATCCTCTCTTCCTCCCAGTCTACATCCTCTCTTCCTCCCAGTCTACATCCTCTCTTCCTCCCAGTCTACATCCTCTTTTCCTCCCAGTCTACATCCTCTCTTCCTCTCAGTCTTTGACAGAACGAAAATCGCTAACACAAAAAACAGCCATTGTTAGACACTGCGTTGTTCTACGAAAGTGAACCTTATGAGGAAGCTAACTCAAACTATCAAGTCCTGATTCGTTTGTCAGCGCGGCAATGCTAGACTGGTTGAACCAGACTGAATACTGCTCTTACCATTGAAACCAACCAATTATTGACTTCAGGAAGCAGAGGAGGGAAGATCAATGGGACTGCAGTAGGGAGAGTCACGATTTTTAAGTTCCTCTGTGTCCACATCACCAAGGACTTGTCATGGACCAACAATACCACCACTCTTGTCAAGAGGGCGCAACAGCGTCTCTACTTCCTAAGGCGGCTGAAGAAATTCCTCTCCAAATACTACAGCTGCACTATAGAGAGTGTCCTATAGAGAGCATCCTGACCGGCTGCATCACAGCCTGGTACGGGAATCGCTCCATCCATGACCGCAAGGCCCTCCAGAGGGTGGTGAAGACACCCCAGTACATCACTGGGACCGTGCTCCCACCCAACCAGGACATCTACTCCAAACGGTGCCTGAGGAAGGCCTGCAGCATCATCAAAGACCCCACACACCCCAGCTACAAGCTCTTCTCTCCCTTACCGTCGGGCAGACACACACATCACAACTGCTGCTACCAGACTCTTATTAAACTACTCAGTTTATACACGGCCCCCCTTCCCCAATACACGTGTAAATATTGGACTATAAGTTGTACCTTCCTGTATTATACTGATGCTAAAATGTTTATTCTATTACTTTATGTTTATATTCTTATCTGTTATTATTTCTTATTGTTGCTGCATTGACGACAAAGAATATGCAAGTAAGCATTTTGTTGGATGAGGTATACCATGTGTATCCCGTACATGTGACTAATACAACTTGAAACTTGAAACGGAGCATATCAGTCTGGATTCCAGACTTCGACAACATAGGTTTGTGCCTGTTCTGTGTTGGTGGAGCGTTACAGAATGGAAGGAAGGGTCGTTGTGTGAAATCAAATGAGACATTCTCAAGCACTGAGGCGGTGTGAATTCCACTACTGCCAAACTGTGGGCAAATATTTGTGCATACTGTTACGGGTTCCCCATGTCGTGCCAACTCAATGGTTCTGGAAGTAACTGTCTGTTAGGGCACTGTCTCTCTCTCTCTCTCTCTCTCTCTCTCTCTCTCTCTCTCTCTCTCTCTCTCTCTCTCTCTCTCTCTCTCTCTCTCTGTCTCTCTCTCTCTCTCTCTCTCTCTCTCTCTCTCTCTCTCTCTCTCTCTCTCTCTCTCTCTCTCTCTCTGTCTCTCTCTCTCTGTCCCTCTCTCTCTGCTCTCTCTCTCTCCTCTCTCTCTGTCCCTCTCTCTCTCTCTCTCTCTCTGTCTCTCTCTCTCTCTCTCTCTCTCTCTCTCTCTCTCTCTCTCTCTCTCTCTCTCTCTCTCTCTCTCTCTCTCTCTCTCTCTCTCTCTCTCTCTCTCTCTCTCTCTCTCTCTCTCTCTCTCTCTCTCTCTCTCTCTCTCTCTCTCTCTCTCTCTCTCTCTCAGTAAAGGGTCAATAGGACATTTAAGCTCTTCATGTCTAGGTAATTTAGCAGGTGTCTGGATTCTGGAGGGTAACTTGTGTGTGCCCAGCTCTCGCCCAAACAACGACATCACCTTGAATGAGACTATGGATGCGTCCCAAATGGCAACTTATTCCCTACATAGTACACTACTTGCTACTACAGACCTGGGCTCTGGACTACATAGGGAATAGGTTAGCATTTGGGACAGATCATGAGAGTGTAGCGTGGTCACTGAAGGGAGGGACTGAACAGAAGTCAAGTATCTACGTCAAGGGGTCACTAGGAATGTTGCTAAATTGGGGGATCCTTGGCTCTGTAAGAGTCAGACAGAAAGGGACATGTTGCTAAATAAGGGGATCCTTGGCTCTGTAAGAGTCAGACAGAAGGGGACATGTTGCTAAATAGAGGGATCCTTGGCTCTGTAAGAGTCAGACAGGAGGGGACATGTTGCTAAATAGGGGAATCCTTGGCTCTGTAAGAGTCAGACAGAAAGGGACATGTTGCTAAATAGAGGGATCCTTGGCTCTGTAAGAGTCAGACAGGAGGGGACATGTTGCTAAATAGGGGGATCCTTGGCTCTGTAAGAGTCAGACAGAAGGGAACATGTTGCTAAATAGGGGGATCCTTGGCTCTGTAAGAGTCAGACAGAAGGGGACATGTTGCTAAATAGAGGGATCCATGGCTCTGTAAGAGTCAGACAGAAAGGGACATGTTGCTAAATAGGGGGATCCTTGGCTCTGTAAGAGTCAGACAGAAGGGGACATGTTGCTAAATAGGGGGATCCTTGGCTCTGTAAGAGTCAGACAGAAGGGGACATGTTGCTAAATAGGGGGATCCTTGGCTCTGTAAGAGTCAGACAGGAGGGGACATGTTGCTAAATAGGGGGATCCTTGGCTCTGTAAGAGTCAGACAGGAGGGGACATGTTGCTAAATAGAGGGATCCTTGGCTCTGTAAGAGTCAGACAGGAGGGGACATGTTGCTAAATAGGGGGATCCTTGGCTCTGTAAGAGTCAGACAGAAGGGGACAGAAGGAAAGAGAGACACAGGGGGGTGGGGAGAATTGAAGAGAGAGAGAATTAGAAGGACATGGTGAGAGGGGGGAGAAGGGGGAGAAGTGGGAGAGGTGGAAAGGTAAAGCAAGAGGATGGAGAGAATGATCAAAAGAGAGAGAGATAGATAGAGAGAAGGGGAGAGAGACAGAGAGAGAGAGTGAGCGAGTGAGCGAGAGAGAGAGAGAGAGAGCAAGAGAGAGAGAGAGAGAGAGAGCAAGAGAGAGAGAGAGAGAGAGAGAGAGAGAGAGAGAGAGAGAGAGAGAGAGAGAGAGAGAGAGAGAGAGAGAGAGAGAGAGAGAGAGAGAGAGAGAGAGAGTCGGAATGAGAAAAGTAAACAAGTTTGACGTGAGTTCCTAGGAGTCACTGGGTTTAGAAAAACATTCCTGTTTCATTGGAACAAGCACCCTTGTGAGTGTACGGGGGCAGGAACAAGCACCCTTGTGAGTGTACGGGGGCAGGAACAAGCACCCTTGTGAGTGTACGGGAGCAGGAACAAGTGGCCATGCACTAAATGACTGAGAAGTTTGTTCAATGAGAAATAACTCAGCACCGCGACCATTTGCTCTCACACCCAAAAATGTGGTTTAGAAAATAGTTGATAATTTCTCTAAATAGCAGGCCACAATGTTACAACATATTTGTTTTATATTGATTGCAGTAAAACAGGTAGTGTAACACCAAAACAACACGCATGCACGCACACACACACACACACACACACACACACACACACACACACACACACACACACACACACACACACACACACACACACACACACACACACTATCCCCCCCAAACAACCCACCCACCTCACACACACCCATCTCCCATTCCTCAAACACCCCCCTCCCCATATCCTTCATGCCCAAACCCCCCTCCATCAGATTTCAATCTAATTAAAAGCCCCTTAGGCGTGATTACAACAAACTTGTGCTCTGTGTCATTCCAGACCTATTCATAAGGGCTAACCTCAGCTTTATGAGTCTGGAGTATAGAATGTGTTTAAAGTTTAGAATTTAAACACATTTATGAGTCTGCCCCGAGGGGGAAACCTCACTGTCTGCCACCTTAACCATGAAAGTCAGACCAACACCATCAACTCTTAGCAGTAAGACATAACATATGTCATGTCCTACAAAGAAGCACTGTAGAACCCTTGTGAGTCAACCCTTGTTCTTCAAGTTGCCAGTTATGGCAACAACAATTGATTATCCAAAACAGATATAATAACCACAAACTTGGAAAGAAAATAGCTTACCTGGATTCAAATCTATAAAAAATCAATAATATTCATGGCACAAAATAGGGTGAATACAACTTGGTTGCCAATTCTAAGTGTGCATTCTTCTTCTGAGAGGAAACCTCAACGTTTTCCATCTTTCATCTCAAGTGCACTACATAGGGAATAGGGTTGCATTTGGGACACAGCCAGGTGCCGGTTCAGGCAAGAACCACAGAGTATCCAAATCACAAATCAAAACCGCACGCTTGGAAAGACCGACCAACCTGGAATCAAATTGTCACAATCATTCATCTTTATTTCATTTAAACTTCGTACCAAAACAAATGACGCAAATACAAATTGGCTTGTCTTTCCACATTGTAAGATGTGTTGTGTGTTAGTTTCTATCTGTCACTAAGGCTTCCAGAGGTTGTTACTCTTTTTTAAAAACACAACAATGAACAGTTTGTGGTAGGTGTGTGTGTCCGGCGCACGCACGTACGTGCATGTGTGTATGTGAGCTATGTGAGCCTCTTAGACTGGAGGGCAGATCTGTTAGTCTTTTGACCGTTTAATACCTGATATTTAGTCACTACAGGTGTTCTGGCTGTGGTTTAGGTTACAGACGGTCTTTCACCACACAGAGAATCACTGAAGAGCAATACATCTTGTTTTGATTGACATGTTCTGCAGAAGTTTCCTCTTTTACGCTGAAACTATTTGGAAATTGCACACACACACACACACACACACACACACACACACACACACACACACACACACACACACACACACACTACTCACACACACACACTCACACCCTCACACCCTCACACAGTCCCTGTGTACACTGGGTCAGAACAGCCGGTTCAGGTGAGTCAGTTCATCAGTAATCAGTTCAAACATGACGTGCTTCACGCTACCAGACACACATCGGTTTCAATTAAGACACAGAGAGACATACACACGGTAACACGACTAGATGATTTGTATTGACACATGACAAGACCACTAGATGATTAGTATTGACACATGACAGGACCACTAGATGATTAGTATTGACACATGACAGGACCACTAGATGATTTGTATTGACACATGACAGGACCACTAGATGATTTGTATTAACAGATGACAGGACCACTAGATGATTTGTATTGACACACGACAGGACCACTAGATGATTTGTATTGACACATGACAGGACCACTAGATGATTAGTATTGACACATGACAGGACCACTAGATGATTAGTATTGACACATGACAGGACCACTAGATGATTAGTATTGACACATGACAGGACCACTAGATGATTAGTCTACTATTGCGTGTCCACGATGCTCAGAGGTAGGGTTGCAAAATGATCCTAACTTTCCCAAAAGTCCAAGGATTTCCAGAAATCCCAGTTGGAAGATTCACAGCTTTCCTGTTTATTCCCTGCAGATTCCAGGAAGATTCCAACTGAGATTTCTGGAAAAACTGGGAATTTCGGTAAAGTTACCAGAATTTTGCAACCTACTCAGAGGGAATATATTCAAAGAAATAGTATTTAGAAAGAGCTAGTGTATACAGTACACTGTAAAAAGTAACCGCATAACTCATTAAAGAAGTTGAGTAGTAGCTACTCAAACATCTCCAACGGTCAGTAGAACTCAAATCATATACGTTTTACTAACTCAGATGTCAATCAGATCTCTTATCACTTAATGTTTTTGAGTACTGTTAACAAATATTAGGCTATTGAGTGAATCTAACTTCATTAATGTATTTTCTGATAATCTGAAGTTATTGAGTTTTTACAAGTTATGATTATTTAATATTTTAAAGTCAATCTAACATTTATTAAATAAGTTGTTCTTACTTGATTCTATTATGTTTTACATCTTTAATCAAAAGAATAAAGTAGTAGTCAGACACATTGATATTTGAGTAAACTACACTTTATCTATTTGTGTTGTGCTGATGTAGAATTATAACATTTTTGCAAGTTATTAATGATCAATAGTGCCATGTGGCTCTGTTTTTAGAGGATTGTGGGTAATTTCAAAATGTGTAGACTTTATGATACTTTTACACAATGTTGTATGTGTGTTTGAAGAAAGAAAAGTATATTTCTGAAATAGTATTAAGCAGTTTGTTGTGCTAAGAGGTGTACTTGATCAAGATGAATGGATGTAAAAACCGTTGGACAAATTGATGTTCAATAATGAGACAATCCGTTCCCATCATCAACAAGGCCATGGGAACTACTCTTGGTGACCAAGGCTAATGCAGCTTCCTGTAATGCTTACAGCACTACCTCTAGTTACTGCTAGATGAATGAGCACTGAGCTCAACAATGACTGGTTGCAGCTCTACCTCCAGCTACTGCTAGATGAATGAGCACTGTGTGCAACAATGATTGCTATGGTGGGTTAAAATGACAAATCGCCAAATACATAGCACCCTGTAGCTCTCACTTCTGTCATCATTACATTTACATTTTAGTCATTTAGCAGACGCTCTTATCCAGAGCGACTTACAGTTAGTGAGTGCATACATTTTTAATTTTTTCGACAGGCTAGTTAAGAATCATATCACCTCCACCTTACCCAACACCCTGGACCTACTGAAATTTGCATACAGCCCCAACAGATCCACGGACGACGCAATCGCCATTGCACTGCACACTGAAATACCTATATGTAAGAATGCTGTTCATCGACCACAGCTCAGCCTTCAACACCATAGTGCCCTCCAAGCTCATCACTAAGCTCAGGGCCCTGGGTCTGAACCCCTCCCTGGGCAACTGGGTCCTGGACTTCCTGACAACCCTAAGTCGTAAAGGTAGGCAACAACACCTTCGCCACGCTGATCCTTAACACGAGGGCCCCACAGGGGTGCGTGCTCAGCCCCCTCCTGTACTGCCTGCTCACCCATGACTGCGTGGCCACGTACATCTTCAACTCAATCATCAAGTTTGCTGATGACACAACAGTGGTAGACCTGATTACCAATGACGACGAGACAGCCTACAGGGAGGAGATGAGAGCCCTGGCGGAGTGGTGCCAGGAAAATAACCTCTCCCTCAACGTCAACAAAATGAAAGCGCTGATCGTGGACTACAGGAGACAGCAGAGAGCGCACGCTCCTATTCACATTGACAGGGCCACAGTGGAGGAGGTCAAAAGCTTCAAGTTCCTCTCCGTGCACATCACTGACAACCTGAAATGGTCCACCCACACAGACAGTGTGGTGAAGAAGGCACAACAGCACCTCTTCAACCTCAGGAGGCTGAAGAAATTCAGCATGGCCCCTAAGACCCTCATGGACTTCTATAGATGCACCATTAAGAGCATCCTGTCGGGCTGTATCACCGCCTGGTACAGCTATTGCGCCGTCCGCAAACGCAGGGCTCTCCAGAGGGTGGTGCGGTCAGCCCAATGCATCACCGGGAGCACACTGCCTGCCCTCCAGGGCATCTACAGCACCCGGTGTCACAGGAAGGCCAAGAAGATCATCAAGGACCTCAGCCACCCGACCCACGGCCTGTTCACCCCGCTACCATCTA
This sequence comes from Coregonus clupeaformis, assembly GCF_020615455.1. Classification (NCBI taxonomy): domain Eukaryota; kingdom Metazoa; phylum Chordata; class Actinopteri; order Salmoniformes; family Salmonidae; genus Coregonus; species Coregonus clupeaformis. The sequence continues at coordinate 19,907,708 of NC_059230.1, read as the reverse complement.
GAAGGCGGAGACAGTACAGGTGCATCAAAGCTGGGACCAAGACACTGAGAAACAGCTTCTATCTCCAGGCCATCAGATTGTTAAATAGTCACCACTAGCCGGCCTCCGCCCAGTACCCAGCCTTGATCCTTAGCCAAACCTTGTTCTAGCCGGCTACCACCGGTACTCTACCCTGCACCTTAGAGACTGCTACCCTATGTACATAGTCATTGAACACTGGTCACTTTAATAATGTTTACATACTGTTTTACCCACTTTATATGTATATACTGTATTCTAGTCATGGCTCATCCCATATAACTTATTATATAATTTTTCTGGATTATGTGTGTATTGTTTTAAATGTTTTTTATTGCTAGGTATTACTGCACTGTTGGAGCTAGAAACACAAGCATTTCGACGCACCTGCGATAACATCTGCAAATCTGTGTACGCGACCAATAAACCTTTATTTGATTTGATATACAACAATGTTAAACATTAAGACACAATCACTGAAAATGACTACTTACACTTGAAAAAATGAGTAATGAAGGTTAATAATTGAAGTAGAAGGAACCCTACATTTTGATGTTCACTACAACAAATATTAATGTTCAAGTAACTTCATTCATTATAGTTCAGAATAGATAATACAATTTAGTGTCAAAAAGTTCATAAAACACAAAACAGTATTTATAACTTTACAAGATAACAATATAGGTGGTGATGTCACTTTAATATTTTCATTATTGAACACTGAAACACTTTGGGTTGGGTTACGGTACTGGAATGGTTCCAGGCAACGGGTTTCCACAACAACAACAAAATCCGGTACAGTAGCAATATTGGCTTCTACATAGTATATACAGTATAATTATTCTGGTACTGTAGCATGTTGGCTTCTACATAGTATATACAGTATAATTATTCTGGTACTGTAGCATGTTGGCTTCTACATAGTATATATAGTATAATTATTCTGGTACTGTAGCATGTTGGCTTCTACATAGTATATACAGTATAATTATTCTGGTACTGGTTGGCTGCCGGCCAAAACTCTTCCAGATGAAGACAGTAGCTAGTTAAATATTGTCTGCTTCCCAAATAGCACCATATTCCATATATAGTGCACTACTTTGCAGCAGGCCCCATAGGGGTGCCATTTGGGATGTATCCATTGTCTGTTTGAAGTTCTGGGAGATGTTCTATGGGACTGGGAACATGGGATATAACAAGGGTTGAAACACATGTTGGAAACCCTATAGGGGACAAGGACCAACAACCAGTTAGCAATTAGCTTCTCAACCACAACTACACAACGACCACAACCAAACAGTGACCACAAACCAACTAAAATGTAGATAATGGCTAACGGATCGACACAAGGAAAGGCGTCATTGGTGGTAGAGCTGTTGTGGAGGGAGATGAATGTTTTGAAGGTTACACGTTGAATGGATTGCAGCTGGAAGGAACACATGGATGTCCTTTGGAAAGAAACCCTGATGAAGGCAGCTTGCTGTCAAAACGTTGGTGAATAAATGATTGCATCGGAGCTACAAGTGTCCTTGGGAATACTAAATGTTGCCTGAGTGGGAGGAACTATCTGGTTGTATATAACAAACTGGATCTAATAGTACTTCTCAACTGAATTATTTGAAATTATTTTCATATAATATGAATCTTAAGACATTTCTTGAACAAAAAAATACAACGTATTTTCGGCATATTTGAATTAACCAAAAACAACACGTAAGACGGTGAGCAAACACGGTTCCAGAACCTAATTTGGAACACAGGCCCCTGCTGCCGTGTTATTCTAAGAGCTCCATGTTGTGATGTCACAATGTGACGCCCCTTTGACTTTTTCCTTTGTTGGCTCTGAGGCGTGAAATGTCCCTGCTGGGCCACTGTAGGGTTCTGGCAGGGCCACAATAGGTCCAGGGCGTTTGTGTGGGTCGACCAGTCAGCACAGAACAAGGTGAACCAGAACATAAGTGAGTACCTCCCTCAGTTACTCCCTTTCAGAGCAATACAAAGGGCTGGGTCAGGCACACACACACACACACACACACACACACACACACACACACACACACACACACACACACACACACACACACACACACACACACACACACACACACACACACACACACACACACACACACACACACACACACACAGGCCACTGGACTTCTATATGAACCAAAGCCAGTAAGAACTGAATCTACTAAGAGAGACTTCCAATGAAACATTCTGAGCCTGTAAGAAACTACAAGAAGGTCCTCAGTCCATCACATGCTGTCCTTGGCTGATTACATTACATACACCTATTACATGGCCTCTTTGCAGTGGTTTCACATGACTTAAAAAAAAGGATTGATTAGTGATGATGTGAATAATTGTCAAAACCCCAATGGTTGTATAACACAATCAGCTGGGCTAGCATTCTGTTCAACACAACACAACACAACAACATCAACTGGGTTAGCATTCTGTTCAACACAACACAACAACATCAGCTGGTTAGCATTCTGTTCAACACAACACAACAACATCAGCTGGTTAGCATTCTGTTCAACACAACACAACAACATCAACTGGTTAGCATTCTGTTCAACACAACACAACAACATCAACTGGGTTAGCATTCTGTTCAACACAACACAACAACATCAACTGGGTTAGCATTCTGTTCAACACAACACAACAACATCAGCTAGCTAGCATTCTGTTCAACACAACACAACAACATCAGCTGGTTAGCATTCTGTTCAACACATCACAACAACATCAGCTGGTTAGCATTCTGTTCAACACAACACAACAACATCAACTGGTTAGCATTCTGTTCAACACAACACAACAACATCAGCTGGTTAGCATTCTGTTCAACACAACACAACAACATCAACTGGGTTAGCATTCTGTTCAACACAACACAACAACATCAGCTGGTTAGCATTCTGTTCAACACAACACAACAACATCAACTGGGTTAGCATTCTGTTCAACACAACACAACAACATCAACTGGGTTAGCATTCTGTTCAACACAACACAACAACATCAGCTGGTTAGCATTCTGTTCAACACAACACAACCACATCAACTGGGTTGGCATTCTGTTCAACACAACACAACAACATCAGCTGGGTTAGCATTCTGTTCAACACAACACAACAACATCAACTGGGTTAGCATTCTGTTCAACACAACACAACAACATCAGCTAGCTAGCATTCTGTTCAACACAACACAACAACATCAGCTGGTTAGCATTATGTTCAACACATCACAACAACATCAGCTGGTTAGCATTCTGTTCAACACAACAACATCAGCTGGTTAGCATTCTGTTCAACACAACACAACAACATCAGCTGGTTAGCATTCTGTTCAACACAACACAACAACATCAGCTGGCTAGCATTCTGTTCAACACAACACAACAACATCAGCTGGCTAGCATTCTGTTCAACACAACACAACAACATCAGCTAGCTAGCATTCTGTTCAACACAACACAACAACATCAACTGGGTTGGCATTCTGTTCAACACAACACAACAACATCAGCTGGTTAGCATTCTGTTCAACACAACACAACAACATCAACTGGGTTAGCATTATGTTCAACACAACACAACAACATCAGCTAGCTAGCATTCTGTTCAACACAACACAACAACATCAACTGGGTTGGCATTCTGTTCAACACAACACAACAACATCAGCTGGTTAGCATTCTGTTCAACACAACACAACAACATCAACTGGGTTAGCATTCTGTTCAACACAACACAACAACATCAACTGGGTTAGCATTCTGTTCAACACAACACAACAACATCAGCTGGCTAGCATTCTGTTCAACACAACACAACAACATCAGCTGGTTAGCATTCTGTTCAACACAACACAACAACATCAGCTGGTTAGCATTCTGTTCAACACAACACAACAACATCAGCTGGGTTAGCATTCTGTTCAACACAACACAACAACATCAACTGGGTTAGCATTCTGTTCAACACAACACAACAACATCAGCTAGCTAGCATTCTGTTCAACACAACACAACAACATCAGCTGGTTAGCATTCTGTTCAACACATCACAACAACATCAGCTGGTTAGCATTCTGTTCAACACAACACAACAACATCAACTGGTTAGCATTCTGTTCAACACAACACAACAACATCAGCTGGTTAGCATTCTGTTCAACACAACACAACAACATCAGCTGGTTAGCATTCTGTTCAACACAACACAACAACATCAGCTGGTTAGCATTCTGTTCAACACAACACAACAACATCAGCTGGTTAGCATTCTGTTCAACACAACACAACAACATCAGCTGGGTTAGCATTCTGTTCAACACAACACAACAACATCAGCTGGGTTAGCATTCTGTTCAACACAACACAACAACATCAGCTAGCTAGCATTCTACACACACACATCCACTTATCCATGTGCCCTGGCCTGCTTCCTATCGCCCTTTGACCCCATGCCCCCTGCTCTCTATCTCAGTTCAAAAGGAACTGAGGACATGCCTGTCATTCTAACCTCATCCAGCCTCCGAGGCCTCACTGGGGAAAAATAACCAATGCTCCACGAATGCAGGTTACGTTCATTTCCCCATGTGACCCCCCTTCATTTAACGACTAAGTGGTCCTCTGTAGCTCAGCTGGTAGAGCACGGCGCTTGTAACGCCAAGGTAGTGGGTACGATCCCCGGGACCACCCATACACAAAAAATGTATGCACGCATGACTGTAAGTCGCTTTGGATAAAAGCGTCTGCTAAATGGCATATTATTAAAACTGGGTGATCATCGATACTTAAAGGAAATGGTCAATGTGTTCATGAGACAAGTATATAATATAATATAATATGCCATTTAGCAGACGCTTTTATCCAAAGCGACTTACAGTCATAGGGAACGAGAAGTATGTATTGAAATACAGTAATGTCCTATAATAGTGAGATTGAAGGAAAGAGGAACCCCAGGAGAAGAAACACTGTGATCAGTGTAGCGGAGGGGGTTTGGAATCACGCTCTCGTCATGAGGCAGCCCTTGTCTGAGACGTAAGCTTAAACGTCCACCACAAAATATTTCCTCTTGGTCTAATGGTTGAGACACGTTGGTTTAGCGTGTGACAGGTCCCTGGTTCTACCCCAATAGTTACATCAGGGTCCGTATTCATAAAGCGTCTAAGGGTAGCATTGCTGATCTAGGATCAGTTTAGCCTTTTAAATCATAATAAATAAGACTGGGGGGACCTGTTCCTAGATCAGCACTCTGTGAATATGGGCCCTGTACTAACCAGAGTAGTAACCCTTGTAGAGATCCTGCTATTGTCCTTCATTCGTCTCTCCATAGCCTAAGGCGTCAGTCCTGTCAAGGCGGGGGTTCTTGGCTTATTAGCACAATGGCCTGATGAAGTGAAGGGCTGCCTGAACACTGAACACTGCTTCCCATTGGCCAGGATGAACTGCAGAGGGAAAGACAGCTGCTGTCTGTCGATGAGATAAACTCAATGTGTCACTGGACGTCAATTCCCCTCAAGCAGTGAACATATGGTGTTACCTGTTGAAACATGCTATATGATTACATGGGGGCCAAGGGTGGGGAAAATCAAGGGGATATTGAGTTCCAGTGTCGGGCTGGTGATAGTATACACTATAGTAGACAATTGTCTAGAGTGAGTCGTTGACACGCATGCACACACACACACATACACACACACACACACATGCAAGTGTGTCATCTCCAGTAGAACTGGGCGATATGGATAAAAATCCATACCTCGATAAATTGCCTGAATTAATGCGATAATGATAAATAGAATGATACGTTTATAACATTAATGTGCAGCACAGTTTTGACATTTTTATTAAATGACTACTACTACTGGTAGTTTGATGGTTGTAGCCATCAACTGTCCCATTACCAATCACCCATATTAGCAAACTTATTTCATTT
>NC_059230.1:19886730-19894230 GCF_020615455.1 Coregonus clupeaformis | reverse complement strand
AGTCCTCTCCTCTGACTCTGTCCCCATGTCTCCAGTCCTCTCCTCTGACTCTGTCCCCATGTCTCCAGTCCTCTCCTCTGACTCTGTCCCCATGTCTCCAGTCCTCTCCTCTGACTCTGTCCCCATGTCTCCAGTCCTCTCCTCTGACTCTGTCCCCATGTCTCCAGTCCTCTCCTCTGACTCTGTCCCCATGCCTCCAGTCCTCTCCTCTGACTCTGTCCCCATGTCTCCAGTCCTCTCCTCTGACTCTGTCCCCATGCCTCCAGTCCTCTCCTCTGACTCTGTCCCCATGTCTCCAGTCCTCTCCTCTGACTCTGTCCCCATGTCTCCAGTCCTCTCCCTCTGACTCTGTCCCCATGTCTCCAGTCCTCTCCTCTGACTCTGTCCCCATGTCTCCAGTCCTCTCCTCTGACTCTGTCCCCATGTCTCCAGTCCTCTCCTCTGACTCTGTCCCCATGTCTCCAGTCCTCTCCTCTGACTCTGTCCCCATGTCTCCAGTCCTCTCCTCTGACTCTGTCCCCATGTCTCCAGTCCTCTCCTCTGACTCTGTCCCCATGTCTCCAGTCCTCTCCTCTGACTCTGTCCCCATGTCTCCAGTCCTCTCCTCTGACTCTGTCCCCATGTCTCCAGTCCTCTCCTCTGACTCTGTCCCCATGTCTCCAGTCCTCTCCTCTGACTCTGTCCCCATGTCTCCAGTCCTCTCCTCTGACTCTGTCCCCATGTCTCCAGTCCTCTCCTCTGACTCTGTCCCCATGTCTCCAGTCCTCTCCTCTGACTCTGTCCCCATGTCTCCAGTCCTCTCCTCTGACTCTGTCCCCATGTCTCCAGTCCTCTCCTCTGACTCTGTCCCCATGTCTCCAGTCCTCTCCTCTGACTCTGTCCCCATGTCTCCAGTCCTCTCCTCTGACTCTGTCCCCATGTCTCCAGTCTACAGAACACTGCTAGTGCCTCTACCTCGCACCCCCATTGAGCTGGAATGAATGGTAGAGCACACATGGCCATGGGTTCCATCACACACACACACACACACACACACACACACACACACACACACACACACACACACACACACACACACACACACACACACACACACACACACACACACACACACACACACACACACACACACACACACACACACACACACACACAGTAAGCTGCAGTACCTCTGTTTGTTTTTGTGTTTGAATGGGAAATGAGAGGCTAAGCTAATGCTACTTTAGTTAGCTAGAGTTAGGGCTAGGCTATGAACTGCTGAAATCAACAGGACAATGCAAGAGCGCTGCAGACCTCACAGCCACAACAAAACCCTGCCACACCAGACAAGGCTGCTTGGATAATCCCAATCAATTATTTGTTTACCCATCACACATCACACCATAGGCCCATGAACAAATAGAGCCTTCATGGGTCCTTCATTTGGACACAATGGGAGATAACTGCGGCATTTAGGAATTGTCATTCAATCCAAGTCATTAAATACAACTTTATTCCAGTAATCACCAAAGGGGGAACTAGGATGGAATCAGAGAACTGTCAGAAGACAGATAATTACATGATGGAGATGCGGCAACACTGTTAATCATTCTCCATAATATAAATCCTTACTTCCTCACAAAAACACACTCTATGTCACGTTATCACACCCTATGTCACTTTATCTCACCCTATGTCGCTTTATCACACCCTATGTCACTTTATCACACCCTATGTCACTTTATCTCACCCTATGTCACTTTATCTCACCCTATGTCACTTTATCTCACCCTATGTCACTTTATCTCACCCTGTGTCACTTTATATCACCCTATGTCACTTTATATCACCCTATGTCTTCCCCCTCTGTCATGTCCATCAGAACAGCTGAAATGGCTATGGGTCAAATTCCATTGACATTTTAGTCATTTAGCAGATGCTCTTATCCAGAGCGATTTATAGGAGCAATTAGGGTTAAGTGCCTTACTCAAGGGCACATCGACATATTTTTCACCTAGTTGGCTCGGGGATTAGAACCAGCGAACGGGGGGAGGGGGTAGGTTAAATCTCCCTCCTGAGCTAAAGATCCTCCAGAGTCACTGTCTGTTTTATCTAGGGGCTAGGCAGTAAAACAAGCCCGCGTGTTTCCATCAGTGCATAAGTGTGTTTCCATCAGTGTGCATGTGAGCGCGTGTGCCTGTCTGTGTTGTTCTGGCGAAGCCCCTTGTAACGGCTGTGTGTTTTAGTGGATGTCTGCCGTGTGAAGGAGATAAAAGACAGTGTAAACTTGGGATGACCTCGTGACGTTCCAGACCCCTGCACCCTTGAGACTCAAGGCAATCATGCTAAGTGAGGGATGCAAAAGTCGACAATGAATGGAGGGTTATTACAGCCTTGCTGATAGCATTGAGCCCCATCTCTGCTAATTGACTTTTATGGCCTCCGAGGTAAGTTTGGGCTGATAAGTAACTGGCTGGCATTCTATAGTTTTCCAATGTCCCTTAGTCAGTTAATATAGCCTATTCAAGCCGTAAATGAACTTGCCTTGAAGGTACCATAAATGTGGATTAGGATCTGGGCCTTGTGGGTATTCATAAAGCATCTCAGAGTAAGAGTGCTGGTCTAGGATCAGTTTTAGATCATAATGAATAAGATTATATGGACAGAGAGGAACTGATCCTAGATCAGCGCTCCTAGTCTGACATGCTTTATGAATATGGGCCCTGATGTAGAAACATCAACATCCTGTAAAAGGAGAACATTTTACTACCCTAGTTGCGCCGTCCATTGCAAAGGAAAAACACATACTTAGGTTAGAATGTCATGTACGCATTTTGCTTCTACTATGCTATTTTTGTAATCTCCCATTTTATAGCTTTGTTGAAAAACAACATGTTATTGTGAAGCCTCTTCTTTTCTGTGACTATTAAAATGATACATGAGCCTTGTGTGTGTGTGTGTGTGTGTGTGTGTGTGTGTGTGTGTGACATTCTGAATAGAATTAGGCTACAGTTTTACGATGGGGAACTTGCGTCGCAGATCATATCGGCCACATAATTCTGAATGAATGAAAACAGTCTGTAGACATTCTGGTGTTGACATGCCCTTGTATCACTGACATGAAAGTTAATCTGTGTTGGCGAGAGAACGTCCTATCTTTGTGTGTGCGTGTTTGTGAGAGTGCATGTATATCTGTCTCTGTAATGCTGGTGGCTCTCTCTCTCTCTCTCTCTCTCTCTCTCTCTCTCTCTCTCTCTCTCTCTCTCTCTCTCTCTCTCTCTCTCTCTCTCTCTCTCTCTCTCTCTCTCTCTCTCTCTTTCTGTGTGAGATGTGCTATCTACTTGAGGTCTTGCTCCAGTATCAAAGACATATAGTACTCTCCTGCTCCCGCTGTCTGCCCCATTTTCATGCCCCCCCCCACCTCACTTTTCAGTTACATGAGACTTTCACACACACACATGCACAACCACACATCAAACACACACATATGATAGAGTTCACTGCTTTTACGACTGCTCCTATAACTAATCTGATACTGACAAGTAAATAATAAAATGTAAACATGGCATCCGAGGAATCTTCAGTGAAGAAGGTAAACGTCTTGTGGTTCACCTGATTTCTCAGAGTCCAGTCTTGAGAAATGGCCAGTCATCAATGTCCTCCTGAAAGGAGCCAATGGCTTAAGTCAAGTAAGTCTTCAGGTCTGCTTCCCAAATGGCACCATATTCACTACGTAGTGCACTACAAGAGCCCTATGGGTCCTGGAGAGTAGATACATCACAGAGGGCCTTTATTTTCATGACTAGAGGGGACTGGGGCCTTTACTATCATGAGTAGAGGGGACTGGGGCCTTTACTATCATGAGTAGAGGGGACTGGGGCCTTTACTATCATGAGTAGAGGGGACTGGGGCCTTTACAATCATGACTAGAGGGGACTGGGGCCTTTACTATCATGACTAGAGGGGACTGGGGCCTTTACTATAATGAGTAGAGGGGACTGGAGCCTTTACTATCATGAGTAGAGGGGACTGGAGCCTTTACTATCATGAGTAGAGGGGACTGGGGCCTTTACAATCATGACTAGAGGGGACTGGGGCCTTTACTATCATGACTAGAGGGGACTGGGGCCTTTACTATAATGAGTAGAGGGGACTGGAGCCTTTACTATCATGAGTAGAGGGGACTGGAGCCTTTACTATCATGAGTAGAGGGGACTGGGGCCTTTACTATCATGACTAGAGGGGACTGGGGCCTTTACTATCATGACTAGAGGGGACTGGGGCCTTTACTATCATGACTAGAGGGGACTGGGGCCTTTACTATCATGACTAGAGGGGACTGGGGCCTTTACTATCATGACTAGAGGGGACTGGGGCCTTTACTATCATGACTAGAGGGGACTGGAGCCTTTACTATCATGAGTAGAGGGGACTAGGGAGGCTTGTATTTTACTAACTGTGGGAGTGAGTGGAGCTCAGTGGAGCTCACTTCCTGTTGTAAATGTCCCTTTTGTGTGTGGTGGTTTCCTGTCCGGAGTGACACCAGTGCTCCCACTATGGAGATAGACACCCATGGGACCTGCCCTCAACCCCAAGGGAACCAAAATGTGTGTGTGTGTCTGTCTGTGTCTGTCGGTGGGTGGGGACTGTAGGATGGACACAGAAAGCCCAGTGATGTCCATTGTTTGACATGTCAACAAAGCCTATCCAAAGCTGGAGACACAACTGAGCTTAACTGTCAAATGAGCAGCCATTTCTTAAGCCTACCTGACAGATGTATCTGATGTAAATATCAAGGCAGATGAATGCTACAGTACATGACAGCCAGGCACAATCACTTCCAGAAGCATCTAATGTCTCACACAGTAGAAAATGACACAGGCATACGCAACAAGCAGACATTTCAGCTCCGCGTATGAGAAAGAAAACCCATACTAACCTAGAACTGACTGAGAACATGCTGTTTCACATAGAAAGACCAAACTATTTGCCTCCTACACCAGAGAAGGTTGGGAGTCGCCCTGGTCTCTGTCATCTTAACACTGAGGTGGAGGTGCGAAAGCGTTAAACAGAGCAAACTCAATGTACAGCACAGAGACTCTTAACAAGATGCCTGGGTGAAAGAGTGTTAGAAGGGAGGGAACAGGAGGAGGAGGGTGGGGAGAGGTAAGTGCTTGGACAGGAATGCGGACCATGTGCAAACACTGCAACTCATCTTTACTGTACGGGCGGATGTGTGTGGTGGAATCTGACTGACGACAAAAAGAGAGAGAATGGAAAACAACAAACAACAGCCTTATTGACGAGACCTTGGGCTCCTTCATTAAGTCTCTGAAAGGACCTCGTAATAAGTGGGAGATGTCCTCTAAGAAAATGTTGTGCCTCAGGCCGAGGACAGAGGAAGAGTAGCATGGGTTACGCGTCAGGAAAGAGAGTCCTTTTGTGTGAAAGTTAACCTATTTGGCCCATGACTAAGTTACATTTTCTGTGAAAATTGGCGGGGAAATTCGTCCCTACGGCAGAAAGGGGTGGTGGATTGTTTAGAGCTGAGAAGAGTCTTTGATAAGACATTTGGTTTGGTGTCACAAGTTTTCTGAGATGAAAAGCGTTTCTCTGAAGAATGTATCTGGGCTGAAATGGCATTTGTTTGGGATAGTTGTTAACCTGCGTAATCGATTTGAATTTGATATCCCTCCAGATAAGATTTATTTCTAAATTGAATTTGAGTTATTTTGACCATCTGACTGACGAGAGCAGACCAAGGTTTACATTTAGTTGACTTCAAGTGTTTTTTATCAAACATATGCATCACTACAGACCCCACTTACAACAAATGTTATATAGTTCAACAGAACCAATACCTTTGTCCCATTCAGTATCTAATTTTCCTCTTAAAGGCACTAACTTTTGTTAACGTTTAGGATGTAAAGGTGTTAAGACGTTTAGGATGTAAAGGTGTTAAGACGTTTAGGATGTAAAGGTATTAAGACGTTTAGGATGTAAAGGTGTTAAGACGTTTAGGATGTAAAGGTGTTAAGACGTTTAGGATGTAAACGTGTTAAGACATTTAGGATGTAAAGGTGTTAAGACATTTAGGATGTAAAGGTGTTAAGACGTTTAGGATGTAAAGGTGTTAAGACGTTTAGGATGTAAAGGTGTTAAGACGTTTAGGATGTAAAGGTGTTAAGACGTTTAGGATGTAAAGGTGATATGACAGTGTCTTGAGTCCTTTTCAAACACAAATAAAATAAAATAAAATTGTATTTGTCACATACACGTGTTTAGCAGATGTTATTGCGGGTGTAGCGAAATGCTTGGGCTTCTAGCTCCGACAGTGCAGTAATATCTAACAATTTCACAACATATACCTAATACACACAAATCTAGTAAGGAATGGAATTTAAGAATATAGACATATATGGACAAGCAATGACAGAACGGCATGGACTAAGATACAGTATAATATAAAAAAATAGAATACAGTATATACATATGAGATGAGTAGTGCAAGATATGCAAACATTATTAAAGTGACTAGTGTTCCATTTCTTAAAGTGGCCAGTGATTTCAATAGGCAGCAGCAGCCTCTAATGTGCTAGTGATGGCTATTTAACAGTCTGATGGCCTTGAGACAGAAGCTGTTTTTCATTCTCTCGGTCTCAACTTTGATGCACTGACCTCACCTTCTGGATGATAGCGGGGTGAACAGGCACTGGCTCGGGTGGTTGAAGTCCTTGATTATCTTTTTGGCCTTCCTGTGAAATAGGTTGCTGTAGGTGTCTTGGAGGGCAGGAAGTTTGCCCCCGGTAATGTGTTTGGCAGACCGCACCACCCTCTGGAGAGCCCTGCGGTTGCGGGTGGTGCAGTTGCCGTACCAGGCGGTGATACAGCCCGACAGGATGCTCTCAATTGTGCATCTGTATGAGTTTGTGAGGGTTTTAGGTGCCAAGCCAAATTTCTTCAGCCTCCTGAGGTTGAAGAGGCTCTGTTGCGCCTTCTTCACCAGACTGTCTGCGTGGGTGGACCATTTCAGTTTGTCAGTGATGGGTATGCCAAGGAACATTCCACCTTCTCCACTACGGTCCCGTCGATGTGGATAGAGGGGTGCACACTCTGCTGTTTCCTGAAGTCCACGATCATCTCCTTTGTTTTGTTGACATTGAGTGAGAGGTTATTTTCCTGGCACAACACTCCGAGAGCCCTCACCTCCTCCCTGTAGGCTGTCTCGTCATTGTTGGTAATCAAGCCTACTACTGTTGTGTCGTCTGCAAACTTCATGATTGAGTTGGAGGCGTGCTTGGCCACGCAGTCATGGGTGAACAGGGAGTACAGGAGGGGGTTGAGCACGCATCCTTGTGGGGCCCCAGTGTTGAGGATCAGCGAAGCGGAGATGTTGTTTCCTACCTTCACCACCTGGGGGCGGCCCGTCAGGAAGTCCAGGACCCAGTGGCACAGGGCGGGATTCAGACCCAGGGCCTCGAGCTTAATGATGAGCTTGGAGGGTACTGTGGTGTTGAATGC
>NC_059230.1:19869230-19881730 GCF_020615455.1 Coregonus clupeaformis | reverse complement strand
ACAAAACGTACAATGAGGCACGGTAATAGAGAGAGTGACTGAGTGAGGGCTACCAGCATCCCCCCCCCCTCCTCCCACATCCTCCCTCCTTCCCCTCTCCCTGGTATTGTTTACTGGTGCACAGAAGACATGGGGGGTATTTAATGAACGCAGTGCCCCCACTGCTCCTTTGACAGTGCGTCTGTCCAGTCCGGCTGTTTCCTGGTGACACTGTGTAATACCGGCAGACTAACAGGAGACTGGAGAGTGGTCAGAGTCAGAATGGCTCCCACCAACCCCCAAGAGACAGGGTTTTGTCTAGAAGGGATACATCTTTTGTCAAAACTGACTTTTCATAGCAGTTTTAGGAGAACCTACGCAGCAGGTTAGGAGAATTAACATAGCTGGTTAGGAAAATGAGGTTACGGTTAGGAAAAGGTTTAGGGTTAGGCTTAACTAAAATTACCCAAAAAATCTATTGACAAAAGCTGTATCAAATCAAATTCAACTCAAATGCATGGACAGCAAACCTAGTTTCAAAAAACGAATAAAGCAATACCTCACGGCACAACCCCTCTCCCCCATGTGACCTACTTGTTGTGTGTATGTACTGACATGTATGTGTAACTGATAGATGCACACACACACACACACACACACACACACACACACACACACACACACACACACACACACACACACACACACACACACACACACACACACACACACACAAACTACATGTTAATGTTTTAAAATGTATGTAAATTGTAAAGTATTTTGGTCTGTAATGTCTTTGTCATTATGTGTCGGACCCCAGCTAATGAGGATCCTAATAAATCAAATCAAATCAAATGTTATTTGTCACATACTTCGTAAACAACAGGTGTAGACTAACAGTGATGTGTTTACTGACGCGTCCTTTTTCTGATAGCCAGCCAGGTTGTTGCTAACGGCTAACTAACTGAATTAAAGGAAAATAACCAACCCACAACCATGTCAACATGTTGTCCCCCAGGTCTGGAGACAGGATTTACAACAGGAAATGCCATTGCTGGGGGGTGGGAGGTGTGTGTCTGTATGTATGCGTGCAGGTAAATCAAGTAGGAAACACAAGTGCTCTCTCATAGGAATGGAATTTAATTCAAGCAAATTCCCAAATATGTTTTACCATGTTTTACAGTTATCTAATATGATTTAGTAGTACCTTTCATTCTTCAGTGTGTGTGTGTGTGTGTGTGTGTGTGTGTGTGTGTGTGTGTGTGTGTGTTTGTGTGTGTGGGTGTGTGTGTATGTATGTGTGTGTGTGCATAGGATGTCAGGGAATAATGGGGTGGGAGTGGGGGTCTGGGGAGGTTTGGGGATCTATCTGACAAGCTGGTGAGTCTGGTTTCTGTCTCCTTCCTCCCAGTGATGGGTTGGGGTTAGGGTGATGGGTTGGGGTTAGAGTGATGGGTTGGGGTTAGGGTGATGGGTTGGGATTAGGGTGATGGGTTGGGGTTAGGGTGATGGGTTGGGGTTAGGGTGATGGGTTGGGGTTAGGGTGATGGGTTGGGATTAGGGTGATGGGTTGGGGGTTAGGGTGATGGGTTGGGGTTAGGGTGATGGGTTGGGGTTAGGGTGATGGGTTGGCTAACACATGGGTCTGATAAATGTTGTTATTTGAATACGCATCATATGTCTCTCTGTGACACCCTGGGATATGCCAGAGCCTCCTCCACCACTCCTGCTGTCTCCATCTCCCCTATTCCCTCTCCTTCTATCCCTCCCTCCCTCCCTCCCTCCCTCCCCTAGCTCTGAGGTGAACCCAGGAGAAAGATATTAGATGAATAAATGTCATCCTCTGACCTTGTGTTAGGCTCCCAGCCCCCCATGCATCATAGCTTGTCTGGCCTCATTGGCAGACGGACGCACACGCACATGCACACACACATACACACACGCACACACACATACACACATACACACACACACACAAGAACATCAGTTCCAAGTTATTCACCACAGACATGGCATCATCAAAATCATACCAATCTGTAAAACTGCTGAAGGGAAAATATTCCCATTCATCTGTATGATATTACCTCGATCATTTCTACCAGGACATGTAACCGGTGGGAATCGAACCCAGTCAACCCAATGTCTGATGTAACCATTAGACCAAGAGGACACCCTCAAGGTGTGAGTGTGCCGTTTGAGTTTACAAGTGTCAGACACGGCTTCCTCGTCACGACAGGGTGACTCATAATCAGCTCCGCTACACACACACTCCTTCATTCACCATGACAGCCAATGAGAAAACAGAAAACCAACAGCCAATGAGAAAACAGAAAACCATGATGACTTACCGTATTTATGGGATGTCGTAGGCATGGCAGACAGGCTCTGTAGAAGGGACAAACAAAGCGGTGGATTGGTTATAAGACTTGACTTAAAACTGCACATGGAAACATTGGTAACACTTTACATATAAGATGTAGGATCTTAATTTGATCACCATGTTGCAGGAGTTCTTTCCTGCAATGGAGGACATTTAAAGCTTGCAGTAATGTATTTGAGGTTTAAAAAGGCTTCTGAAGTTTGTAATTTCCACTTAGAAATTTCAGACTTGATTTTTGCTTCCAAAACATATATCTACCCCCTACAAAAATGTCCATTAATTATATTCCACATAATCCTCCAAGCTGGATTTCTGGAAACGAGGCCAATAGGCCTGAGTCCTACTGCAGGTAAGTCAAGTAGGAAACATGAGACCAATAGGCCTGATTCCTACTGTAGGAAAGTCAATTAGGAAACATTAGACCAATAGGCCTGATTCCTACTGTAGGTAAGTCAAGTAGGAAACATGAGACCAATAGGCCTGATTCCTACTGCAGGTAAGTCAAGTAGGAAACATTAGACCAATATGCCTGATTCCTACTGCAGGTAAGTCAAGTAGGAAACATGAGACCAATAGGCCTGATTCCTACTGCAGGTAAGTCAAGTACGAAACATGAGACCAATAGGCCTGATTTCTACTTTAGGTAAGACAAGTAGGAAACATAAGTGCTCTCTCATAGGAATGGAATTTAATTCAAGCAAATTCCCAAATATGTTTTACCATGTTTTACAGTTATCTAATATGATTTATTACCACCATTCATTCTTCAGTGTGTGTGTGTGTGTGTGTGTGTGTGTCTGTGTGTATGTGTGTGTGTCTGTGTGTGTGTCTGTGTGTGTGGGTGCATGTGTGTGTGTGTGTGTACTTGCCTGTTTCAGAGTGCAGCTGGCTAGAGAATGTGATGCATTCTGATGCATTGAAAACATACATCAGAAATACAACATACTCCCCTAACTTTACTTTTCACTTTTAAGTCTGACCTTTGACCCAGTAAATATGTGTTCTTGTAGGCCTAGACTGAGTTACTTTACGCCATGCGGAAGGGGAGAGGGAGAGAGGGTTGTGTGTGTGTGTGTGTGGAATGCAGGGGTCTCCCTTGCTCTCTGACATCTGACCTCGGGTCCCAACTGACCTTTGATCTCTGAGCCTGTTTTAATCCAAGACGGGTCCCTGGAATAGATCTGGGGCCAAATCTTCACACCATGCACAGAGTGTGTAAGAGTGTGTGTGTGTGTTCTTAGGTGAATATTTAACTTATTTAGATACCTTATAGTAGAGATGTGGTCAAGTAACTCAAATTGATTCCAGGTTGAGTCCTAAGTCCATAGTGTTTGAGTCCGAGTCATTTATAACCGAATCACAAGTCGAGTCCTAAGTCCCTAGTGTTTGAGTCCGAGTCATTTATGCTCAAGTCACGAGTCGAGTCCTAAGTCCTTAGTGTTTGAGTCCGAGGCATTTATGCTCAAGTCATGAGTCGAATCCTAAGTCCCTAGTGTTTCAGTCCGAGGCATTTATGCTCAAGTCACGAGTCGAGTCCTAAGTCCCTAGTGTTTGAGTCCGAGGCATTTATGCTCAAGTCATGAGTCGAGTCCTAAGTCCCTAGTGTTTGAGTCCGAGGCATTTATGCTCAAGTCATGAGTCGAGTCCTAAGTCCCTAGTGTTTGAGTCCGAGTCGTTTATACCCAAATCACGAGTCGAATCCTAAGTCCCTAGTGTTTGAGTCTGAGGCATTTATGCTCAAGTCATGAGTCGAGTCCTAAGTCCCTAGTGTTTGAGTCCGAGGCATTTATGCTCAAGTCATGAGTCGAATCCTAAGTCCCTAGTGTTTGAGTCCGAGGCATTTATGCTCAAGTCACGAGTCGAGTCCTAAGTCCCTAGTGTTTGAGTCCGAGGCATTTATGCTCAAGTCATGAGTCGAGTCCTAAGTCCCTAGTGTTTGAGTCCGAGTCGTTTATACCCAAATCACGAGTCGAATCCTAAGTCCCTAGTATTTGAGTCTGAGTAATTTATACTTGAGTCATGAGTCAAGTCCTAAGTCCCTAGTGTTTGAGTTCGAGTCGTTTATACTCGAGTCAAGTCGCAAGATCCTTGGTAGTGCTAAAAGCTGCAGTCCAAACACTATTTAAGCTGAATTTGATTACATTGTTGCATATTTGTAAGGCTAACTAGATAATACAGATTTCTAACATTTGCTGCTGTAGCTGGTATGTTGAATTATGCAAAAGTCACTACTGGTCGAGCCCGAGAACTACAGCACTGTTTTATAGTCATATTCTAGTGTGTCAGTAAGGCCATTGTGCCCTATTCATTCATGTATTTATTATTGCCACATACACCGGATAGATGCAGTGAAATGTGTTGTTTTACAGGGCCATCCATAGTAGTACGGCACACCTGCAGCAATTAGTGTTAAGTGCCTTGCTCAAGGGCACATCAGCAGATTTTCACCTTGTCGGCTCGGGTATTCGAATCAGCTACCTTTGGGTTACTGGCCCAACGCTCTAACCGCTAGGCTAGCTGCCTCCCTATTGATAAAGCAGGACTAAAACTCCTTACAAACACTTCCAGTCCAATTCCTATGCCAACACTGTCCTGTTGGTCAGGTAACAGTGAAAACTCCAGTATCTACACATCTAATTCTGTATTTGGTTCCCTATATAGTGCACTCCAATGGGCCCTGGTCAAAAGTAGTATATCATATAGGGTGCCATTTCAGACACAGCCTGATGTGAAGCCATCACAAAGCCTCGTCTCATCCTCTCTGTTTGTTGTTGTTGATGAGGTGGGTTGATGGCTGGATAAAAGTGTTGTCTTGGTCCGAATCTGTCTGTCTCTGTCTCTGCCTGTGTCCCAAACGGCACCCTACTCTCTATATTGTGCACTAGATTTGAGTAGTTTGACCAGAGTCGGGCCCTGGTCAAAAGTTGTGCACTAGAGAATAGGGTATCATTTGGGACTCAAGCCTCGGTCTCTTCCACAACCCAGTGTCTGAGCCCCAGCCATGCATACCTCTTCTAGGTCTTATCTAAATCCCACACAACCTCAATCACATTCACCGCTGGCTGGCTAGCCTGGCTGGGGCTGGCTGGGCTGGCTGGGCAACAGTGTGTGTGTGTGTGTGTGTGTGTGTGTGGGCAGCGGGGATTCAGAGAAAACAACAGAGGGCTTTATCACACACGCAGGTCACATTTCACATGTGGAAATAGAGAGAAATTCCCTCAACAATTTATTGCCCTTTAATGAACCTATTTCAGAGCTGCTCAGCTCATAGTAGTTTCACTTCTTCTCTCCCACAACAATCTGTTCTCCGCATTCCTCTGTGTGTAGAAGTGTGTGTGTGTGTGTTTTTGTAATCTCTGTGTGTGTGTGTGTACCCTGCAAGAGAACTCCTGTGAACTTCATCAAGGACACAATAACAATTAGCGATATTATTGGTTATTTTGATCTACTCACATTTGTCTACTTCCTGGTGGCTGAGCCAGGTCACAGGTGTGTGCACAGCTTAGGTTCATCTCATTGCTATGCCATCGGGACAATGGTAGAATCTCTCCTGGTGAGTTTTAAAACACAGGCCTCCACTGTCTCATTTACTACAGCTTATTTACTGGTGGAGGGATGGAGGGCGAGAGAGAGAGAGAGAGTGACAGAGAGAGAGAGAGAGAGAGAGAGAGAGAGAGAGAGAGAGAGAGAGAGAGAGGTGTGTGGATGTGACAGCGTGTGTGTGTGTGTATTTGTGTCTGTGTGTGTCTCCACGTGCACGTGTGTGTGCGTTCTGCAGGGTGTGTGTGACACAGGGGTAAGCAATACTATGCATTGCGACGCTTTGGCATGTGGCTCTAGTCTTGCACGACGTAAATCGAGTCCGCCATGCCTCACCACCAGACCTCCAGACCCCCACCACCACCCTCCCCTCCCCCAAAAAACGATCTCCAGCTGCGGACTGGGCCCTCTGACTCTGACCACCCATGGTCTCAGCAGACCCAGGGATTAGACAGGCTCAAGCCAAGCCAATCCATTCTCTCTCCCCACACCAGATGGCTTAATTGGTGCCAGTGGTGTGGCTATGCTATGGTCAGGTAAGCTGGACGGAGAGGGATGGATGGAGGGAGGCCACTGTGTGTGAGAAGGAAAAGGGGAGAGAGGGAGAGAGGGGTGGGGGGGAGGAGAGAAAGAGAAAGAGAGAGAAAGAGGGAGAGTCAAGCAGAGTGTTTTTATGCGTGTGTGTTTGTATGTGCGTGTGTGTTGAGTGTGTTTGTGTGTGTGTGTTGAGTGTGTTTGTGTGTGTGTGTGTTGAGTGTGTTTTTATGCGTGTGTGTTTGTATGTGTGTGTGTGTTGAGTGTGTTTGTGTGTGTGTGTTGAGTGTGTTTGTGTGTGTGTGTGTGTTGAGTGTGTACTGAGGGCCTTGGTTTTATCTTATCTGTGGTCTGGGACTGCAGTGTGAGACAGACCTCTCAGCCCTGCATTTATAAAGGAAGTCATTCTCCACACTGTCGAGCCCTGCACGCACATGCCCTTAAAAACGTTTTCTCTCTTTTCACTGCACCTCACTTCTCAGAGACAAAACCCCCTCCGCCTCCCTCGCCCATCCACCATCTCCCCTATACCCCATTCCACCTGTTAACAATTTACAGATGTGTCACATTACATTTGAAGTGTGTCAACAGGACGTGATGTCATCTTTCCTGGTAGTGAGGGACTAGTTCCTGGTAAAGAAATGGGGCCTATACCTGGAAAAGGCTTTACGGACACTCCTGACCTGCTTTGGTTAGTCACAGGTCAGGAAAGTCCGTAAAGCCTCTCCCCCTACATCTGTCATGTGTTTCAGAGGAAGTTTGGATGTTTCTGAAATGATATTTAACCACACGGTTCAGTTTTCTGTAAGTTCATCCACAACATTATAACATTGGATTCAAGACTTCATATTCATATTCCTATTCTTATCATGTACACATCAATGCACCGATGCCTGAAGTACAGACGGGTCCTAGGAAGTGTTTGACACTAATCTACGTTGGGAAATGGCCACGGTTTACTGAGTGGCTAAGGAAGCAGACAGCTTCAGCAGCTGCTAGCTGATCATTCCCACACAGGCTGCCAGCCGCGTCCTTGCCCTCTTGTTCAACCTGGTGGACATGAGATACGGTCTGTACAGGAGGGATGTTGATGGAGAAAGGGAGAGGAGAGAAAGAGAGAAAGAGAGAGTGGCACACATACAACCTCCCCCCCTCCCCACACACAAATCCTCCCGCACACACACACACTCACACACAGACCCACCCCCCCACACACAGACCCACCCCCCAACACACAGACCCACCCCCCCCACACACAGACCCACCCCCCAACACACAGACCCACCCCCCCACACACAGACCCACCCCCCCACACAGACCCACCCCCCCACACACAGACCCACCCCCCCACACAGACCCACCCCCACACACACAGACCCACCCCCCCACACACAGACCCAGCTCCCAACACACAGACCCACCCCCCCACACACAGGTTCTGGTTTCATCCAGTGTCTGGTGGGATTTAGTGTTAGGCCCTCTGAGTGTAAACGGCTGGCAGGCCAGTGGAATCCATCAACAGACGAGAGACAAATCCTACCTCCTCCTCCCAACTCCTACCTCCTCCCAACTCCTACCTCCTCCTCCTCCCAACTCCTACCTCCTCCTCCTCCCAACTCCTACCTCCTCCTCCCACTACCACAGACTGGCCTTGTCTGATCCGGTCTGGTCTGGTCCTCCTATCACACTGAGGTCATTGCTGTCCTCCTCTTTGTTGATGACATGCCATTCCTGTCTTGGCTCTGTGTTTTACCAAGCAGAGATTATGGGGATCAGTCTCATGATACTGACTCCAGTAACAATACCAGCTCCTGGATTAGCATGATCCTGACTCCAGTAACAATACCAGCTCCTGGATTAGCATGATCCTGACTCCAGTAACAATGCTAGCTGCTGGATTAGCATGATCCTGACTCCAGTAGCAATGCTAGCTCCTGGATTAGCATGATCCTGACTCCAGTAACAATACCAGCTCCTGGATTAGCATGATCCTGACTCCAGTAACAATGCTAGCTGCTGGATTAGCATGATCCTGACTCCAGTAACAATGCTAGCTGCTGGATTAGCATGATCATGACTCCAGTAACAATACCAGCTCCTGGATTAGCATGATCCTGACTCCAGTAACAATACCAGCTCCTGGATTAGCATGATCCTGACTCCAGTAACAATGCTAGCTGCTGGATTAGCATGATCCTGACTCCAGTAACAATGCTAGCTCCTGGATTAGCATGATCCTGACTCCAGTAACAATGCTAGCTCCCGGATTAGCATGATCCTGACTCCAGTAACAATGTTAGCTCCCGGATTAGCATGATCCTGACTCCAGTAACAATGCTAGCTGCTGGATTAGCATGATCCTGACTCCAGTAACAATGCTAGCCCCTGGATTAGCCAACGGTGCTTTGGGGGACAACAACAGAGTGGGCTGAGTCCCACAGCAGGATTTAACTCTCATATAGAGGAGACGCCATGGCAGACCACCTGCTTAATGACCTACTGACCTACACACACGCAACTGCACCTCCGGATTTCACACACAATGCCACCAGATACCCAACACCTTCAGACATGCCATTTAATCTAACACTTTCTTCTAAAATAATGACAGATATGAGCCTTAACCAAACACAAACACCTTCATAATGAGGTCTGTTAATGAGGCCCACATTCTAAGTCTCACAGTTTGGCCGTTGTGGCTAAGTAGTGGCTGTGTTGAGATGTGGCTGAGATGATGTCATTCACACACACTCAGACACACACACACACACCCCGCAGGCCTGCTGGAAGTGCCGCCTGCTGCATCACACCTGGATTTAGGATGCGTGCCTGTTGTGTGCATGTACCTGCTCCGCTTCAAGTGTGTTTGTTTGTTTCATGATTTACAGACGTTAATTTGGGCTGGAGGGGGTTTCGAGATGCCTCAGTTCACCTGTCATATAGAAGATTTGCCATCTATAACATCATCACACAACTATGTGTGTGTGTGTGTGTGTGTGTGTGTGTGTGATGCACTAACCATCAATAATAACAATACTACCAATAATAATAACAATACCGTGTAGCTCAGTTGGTAGAGCATGGCGCTTGCAACGCCAGGGTTGTGGGTTCGTTTCCCACGGGGGGCTAGTATGAAAATGTATGCACTCACTAACTGTAAGTCGCTCTGTATAAGAGCGTCTGCTAAATGACGTAAATGTAAATGTACTAACAATAACAACAATAATAATAATAACAGTACTAATAATAATAACAAAAACAAAAATAATAATTATGACAATAATAATAATAACAATAGCAATAGTAACAACAACAATAATAATAACAATACAAATAATAATAACAACAATACTACTAGTACTACTACTACTACTACTACTACTACTACTAATAACAATAATACAAATAATAATAATAATAATAATAATAATAATAATAATAACAATACTACTACTACTACTACAACTACTACTACTAATAATAATAATAACAATAATAACCAAAATCATAAGAAAGAAACAGGAGAACAATGTTCACTTTCATGCTCTTACTGTTTATGCCTTGTTTAGTTCACTGTAATAATAAACACACACACACACACACACACACACACACACACACATGATGTACACACACACATACACACGCACGCACACACAAACACTTTTAACGCTTTCAATCTCTCTCTCAGCATCTAATATGCAAGACATCTCAATGATATTACTGTTATCATAAACAACACCCAGAGCTGATATGGAACCAGTGATGGTATGTAAGCTACTATGCATAACTTGGATTAACACTACAGGACCAGTGGTGTGGTGGAGGGATCCAGTCATAACACTACAGGACCAGTGGTGTGGTGGAGGGATCCAGTCATAATACTACAGGACCAGTGGTGTGGTGGAGGGATCCAGTCATAATACTACAGGACCAGTGGTGTGGTGGAGGGATCCAGTCATAATACTACAGGACCAGTGGTGTGATGGAGGGATCCAGTCATAACACTACAGGACCAGTGGTGTGGTGGAGGGATCCAGTCATAATACTACAGGACCAGTGGTGTGGTGGAGGGATCCAGTCATAATACTACAGGACCAGTGGTGTGGTGGAGGGATCCAGTCATAATACTACAGGACCAGTGGTGTGGTGGAGGGATCCAGTCATAATACTACAGGACCAGTGGTGTGGTGGAGGGATCCAGTCATAATACTACAGGACCAGTGGTGTGGTGGAGGGATCCAGTCATAATACTACAGGACCAGTGGTGTGGTGGAGGGATCCAGTCATAATACTACAGGACCAGTGGTGTGGTGGAGGGATCCAGTCATAATACTACAGGACCAGTGGTGTGGTGGAGGGATCCAGTCATAATACTACAGGACCAGTGGTGTGGTGGAGGGATCCAGTCATAATACTACAGGACCAGTGGTGTGGTGGAGGGATCCAGTCATAATACTACAGGACCAGTGGTGTGGTGGAGGGATCCAGTCATAATACTACAGGACCAGTTGTGTGGTGGAGGGATCCAGTCATAATACTACAGGACCAGTGGTGTGGTGGAAGTATCCAGTCATAACACTACAGGACCAGTTGTGTGGTGGAGGGATCCAGTCATAACACTACAGGACCAGTTGTGTGGTGGAGGGATCCAGTCATAATACTACAGGACCAGTGGTGTGGTGGAGGGATCCAGTCATAATACTACAGGACCAGTGGTGTGGTGGAGGGATCCAGTCATAACACTACAGGACCAGTGGTGTGGTGGAGGGATCGAGTCATAACACTACAGGACCAGTGGTGTGGTGGAGGGATCCAGTCATAATACTACAGGACCAGTGGTGTGGTGGAGGGATCCAGTCATAATACTACAGGACCAGTGGTGTGGTGGAGGGATCCAGTCATAATCCTACAGGACCAGTGGTGTGGTGGAGGGATCCAGTCATAATACTACAGGACCAGTGGTGTGGTGGAGGGATCCAGTCATAACACTACAGGACCAGTGGTGTGGTGGAGGGATCCAGTCATAATACTACAGGACAAGTGGTGTGGTGGAGGGATCCAGTCATAACACTACAGGACCAGTGGTGTGGTGGAGGGATCCAGTCATAATACTACAGGACCAGTGGTGTGGTGGAGGGATCCAGTCATAATACTACAGGACCAGTGGTGTGGTGGAGGGATCCAGTCATAATACTACAGGACCAGTGGTGTGGTGGAGGAATCCAGTCATAATACTACAGGACCAGTGGTGTGGTGGAGGGATCCAGTCATAATACTACAGGACCAGTGGTGTGGTGGAGGGATCCAGTCATAATACTACAGGACCAGTGGTGTGGTGGAGGGATCCAGTCATAATACTACAGGACCAGTGGTGTGGTGGAAGGATCCAGTCATAACACTACAGGACCAGTTGTGTGGTGGAGGGATCCAGTCATAACACTACAGGACCAGTTGTGTGGTGGAAGGATCCAGTCATAACACTACAGGACCAGTTGTGTGGTGGAGGGATCCAGTCATAACACTGCAGGACCAGTTGTGTGGTGGAGGGATCCAGTCATAACACTACAGGACCAGTGGTGTGGTGAAGGGATCCAGTCATAACACTACAGGACCAGTGGTGTGGTGGAGGGATCCAGTCATAACACTACAGGACCAGTTGTGTGGTGGAGGGATCCAGTCATAACACTACAGGACCAGTGGTGTGGTGGAGGGATCCAGTCATAACACTACAGGACCAGTGGTGTGGTGGAAGGATCCAGTCATAACACTACAGGACCAGTTGTGTGGTGGAGGGATCCAGTCATAACACTACAGGACCAGTTGTGTGGTGGAGGGATCCAGTCATAATACTACAGGACCAGTTGTGTGGTGGAGGGATCCAGTCATAACACTACAGGACCAGTTGTGTGGTGGAGGGATCCAGTCATAATACTACAGGACCAGTGGTGTGGTGAAGGGATCCAGTCATAATACTACAGGACCAGTTGTGTGGTGGAGGGATCCAGTCATAATACTACAGGACCAGTGGTGTGGTGAAGGGATCCAGTCATAATACTACAGGACC
>NC_059230.1:19839230-19864230 GCF_020615455.1 Coregonus clupeaformis | reverse complement strand
TGTGGGTTGTGTTCAGTATGGTACTGAACGTTGCAGATAGAAATACCACGAACAGACATGCTATAACTTTCTGAAGCCTACATGTTACTGATGAAATACCATGAACAGGCATGCTATAACTTTCTGAAGCTTACGTGTTAGAGATGCATGTCTGCAGTGCATGCCCTAGGCATACTGAACGCGACTGTGAGCAACTTGTGTCCATTGATATCGATGCTTTGGTTAGCAAGTCGGCGCGTTAGCATGCTAACAAATAGCTGTTTCGTTAAGTTATCTTAGCTGGCATGTGAGCATGCAAAAAAATATATATTTTGATTAGCCAGCCTGAGTCTTAGCATGCTAGCAACTTTGTTTAGCTATCCAGTGTGTTAGCATGCTAATAAATATATGTTTTATTTACTTAGCCACAGTGTTGATATGCTAAAAACTTAGTTTAGCTTTCCAGCGTGTTAGCAGGCTAGCTCATAACCCTCTTCAGTGCAGAAGTTAGCCACGTGCTGAGGGCTCACGTGTGAATCCAACACTAGCCTGACCAGGGTCAGTAGCAGGATCTCCTCCCCTGCTGTCATTTAATTACATTAGCCAGACCCCTGATCTCTCTTTTCCCTTCCTCTGCACATTCCTCCCTTCCTTCTCGTCCCATCTCAGACCTAAGATGGTGACCTATTTTCCATTACAATTCCTTGGGCCTGCGCCCCTCGAGTGGCGTAACATCTCCGTTACGAGGGGTCGCTCACGTTCCTGCCGTTTGTGTGGACATGACTTGACAGGAATGAGTGATTAGGTCTGCCACATGATAAATGAGTCAGTCTGTCTCTGTCTCTCTCATGCCCCCCACCCCATCTCTCAATCTCTTTCCCTCTAAGTGCATCCCAAATAGCGGTCCTATTCCCTGTATAGTCCACTACTTTTGACCAGGGCCCATACTGGTCAAAAGTAGTGGACTATATAGGGAATAGGGTGCTATTTGGGATGCAAACACTCTCTTTCTTTCTTTCTTTCTTTCTTTCTTTCTTTCTTTCTTTCTTTCTTTCTTTCTTTCTTTCTTTCTTTCTTTCTTTCTTTCTTTCTTTCTTTCTTTCTTTCTTTCTTTCTTTCTTTCTTTCTTTCTTTCTTTATCTCCATCTCTCCGCCTCCCTCCTTTTCCCCATTGTTAAATTAATTTGAGAGGATTGGCCCCTGACTCCATCCCTTGCCCCTCCATTAAGTACAGTAGGAAGGTAAGATAGAGGGGGAGGATCTGGAGGACGGGTGAGGTTGTTTTATTTTATTAGAAGGGGATCATCCCACATACACAGTCTCTGTGGGAACCAGGGAGAAGGAGCATCCAATTCCGTTTTGGGAATTCTCATACTGTGGGAATCCCATCCGCCCTTTTCCAAAGGATTTACCTCCCACAATGGACTAATCAAATGTCTCAGTCAGTCACCCCCCCGGAATCGATCCGGGTGGAATGTTCCGCTAATGACACCCTACCCGTGTTCCAGTGCATCTGGAGACTACCAATATCAAGGGAGGGGGGTGATGGATATCAGGGGAACGCTTTGCTCCTTCACCATTTTGACTTTGCAGCTTTGCCAACTAGTGACGACCTATACTTTTCCTTCATTCAAAGGGCCAGCTGTCTGTCCATCATCTCCTTGTTGTCCTATCAGAGTTGATTGAGTGGGCATCTCACCACTCCAGATCCTCAATAGACCCATATCCTCTTAACCACTCACAGCCCCTTCAGACAGTCATCGCCTCTTCACTTCAATCACTGACTGACTTCATGGGGTCTCCACTGTAAAAGAGCCCATAATTACACTCTCTCTCTCACACACACACACACACACACACACACACACACACACACACACACACACACACACACACACACACACACACACACACACACACACACACACACACACACACACACACACACACACACACACACACACACACACAGTGTGAGCTCTCTGTTTCCTCTGACTAAGTCCTCCTCCACTGTCCATTAGGCACAGTGAGAGCTGTGTTTACTTTAGCTCGTCTCTTCAGCTCGTCTCTTTAGCGCGTCTCTTTAGCTCGTCTCTTTAGCTCGTCTCTTTAGCTCGTCTCTTCAGCTCGTCTCTTTAGCTCGTCTCTTTAGCTCGTCTCTTTAGCTCGTCTCTTCAGCTCGTCTCTTCAGCTCGTCTCTTTAGCTCGTCTCTTTAGCTCGTCTCTTTAGCTCGTCTCTTCAGCTTGTCTCTTTAGCTCGTCTCTTTAGCTCATCTCTTTAGCTCATCTCTTCAGCTCATCTCTTTAGCTTGTCTCTTTAGCTCGTCTCTTTAGCTCAGCTGAGGGAGGTTTGGAAGTCTGTCTATAAGGCCTGGAACAGGTCTGCAGTTACAACATCACTAAAGAACACAGTTAGTCCAAGACATATCTGTCTATGTATAAAACTATAAACTTTGGTCTGTAGACTGACACTCTTAGACATAGGCTGAATGTGAAATGCATGTAAAAAATAATAAAATTAAAATTAAAGAATTCATTTTTTATCTGAAACTCTTCTTCAGGTTTTGACATACATAACACATATGTAAGAGGAATGGCAACAGATAACACAGAAATGTGGCTTTTCTGTTTAAAGATACAAAGCCAATCACCTATCCAGAATTTTGTCCTGATAGCACAATTCTCTGCTGATAAACAACAAATAACTCACCATATTAAGAGATAGATTCTGGGTAACAACCTTCTTCAATTCTGAAGTGTTGCATTACTTGTTAAAAGACCATAACCTTTGATACAAACTTTTTAACGACTTTTTGAAGAGGAGCGGAAGTGAACCCTGGAACCCCAAAGAACTTCCGGTGCGTTTGTAAAGAACAGATAAGAGCATAACCTTTGATATAATCTTTTTTATCAACTCATAATATTGTATGTCTTTCTATGTGGCAATTTGTCAATAGAATAGCAGTGTCTAATTCAGTGTCCCCTTAATCACAAGACAACAGCCGAAAACAAACACTGGATAAAGGGATTTAGTCCCTGAAGAATTGTTCAAGAAATGGTCAAACCACCTGTGTGTTCATTGTGTCCTTGTCCCACAAACACAAAGACGACACAGTCAGACAGAAAATCCATTAAGTGAGCGACTGAAGGGGTCAAGACGTAAATCTCTCTTGAACAAAGTCCCACCCCCTCCCTCGGCCCCCTTCGCCCCACTTGGTCTGTCCTGTCACCCCTCAGCCCCCCCCCCCTTTTTGACCCCTTTGTTGGGGCGAGGCAGCTCAAGACCCAGGAACCTGCTAATTACAGGCTTTAGCAGTCTGCCAAGGAACCAGGCCCTCGGAATGGCTCGGCCACATTCCTACACTCTGTGTGTGATTGTGTGTGTGTGTCTGTGTGTGCGTGTGCGTCGTGTGCGTGCGTGTTCTCTGTCTGTCTGTCTGTCCCTCCATCCCTCCATCTGTCCATCCGTCTGTGAGGAAACTCTCTGAGTTTTAGTGCGTATGACTTGTGCCTTGCCAGCTCACTAAGTGCACCGCAAACACTCCTCAAGGGACTGTATAGTAAACAGAGACAGACTGAGGGATTGGAGGGACTTGAGGTATGTAAAGAAAGGCAATAAGCCTTTTCTCCCTTCTCCGATGGGGTCTAAACCTAATCACACAGTTGGCCTGGTGTGAAAGGCCCCTCCCTCCCACTATAGCTGCTCAGTTGAGGTGCCGGCCGGCCAGTCCATTAAGATACACATTTCAGGTTAGAGGGAACCAGAGATCCATTAAGAGGCAGATTACAGGTTAGAAGGAACTAGAGATCCATTAAGAGACAGATTCCAGGTTAGAAGGAACCAGAGATCCATTAAGAGACAGATTACAGGTTAGAAGGAACCAGAGATCCATTAAGAGACATATTTCAGGTTAGAAGGAACCAGAGATCCATTAAGAGACATATTTCAGGTTAGAAGGAACCAGAGATCCATTAAGAGACAGATTACAGGTTAGAAGAGATCTTTTACACCTTTGACTAACATCAACTTTGACAGATCCATCAAAAAAGTGATTTGTCTTGAAATAAAACAAACCTTAAAATCCCTGTTGTTGTTCGACAGATCCGTCACAAACAAAATATTGAACCCCCCTGTTGTGGATTTGTGTTTGAAATGGTAGGTTAAAATGTGACTAAACCTAATACCTCAATTGAAATAATCCCCAAAACCTTGATACCCTATATCGTTGATTTGAGGTTGAAAACTGGTTTAAAACGTAAACGTCACGATGATTGACTGCCTTACCCCAGTCTTGGGTTTGGTCCCAGGAGTAGCAGTAGGCCTAGCGGAGGTCAGAGTAGTGGACACTTGATGCTGTTGTGGAGTATTCACAGACGGAGAAGTGCTTGACACTGTCCCAAAGGCCTTCACTGAGTCTAAGTCCACCTCCTGCAACCGAGGAAGGACATTGATTGTTTTAGAGATATACTTCAGAGCAATAGTTTATGGCTGTTTCTATTACTTATTTTGCTATTACTTTACAAACCATTTTAACTTCTACTGAGTTGTAAATGATACCTGAAGCGAAAGATTAAATACAAAATAATAATAATAATTTGTAAGTAAAAAGTAGTGATTGAAAGGTCCCAACTACTGTAGTTACCGGTGGTAGGTCCCATCTCCTCAAGCTAGCCAGGTTAGTATTAGGTTCTCCTGAAGCTAGCCAGGTTAGTATTAGGTTCTCCTAAAGCTAGCCAGGTTAGTATTAGGTTCTCCTGAAGCAAGCCAGGTTAGTATTAGGTTCTCCTGAAGCTAGCCAGGTTAGTATTAGGTTCTCCTAAAGCTAGCCAGGTTAGTATTAGGTTCTCCTGATGCAAGCCAGGTTAGTATTAGGTTCTCCTGAAGCTAGCCAGGTTAGTATTAGGTTCTCCTGAAGCTAGCCAGGTTAGTATTAGGTTCTCCTGAAGCTAGCCAGGTTAGTATTAGGTTCTCCTGAAGCTAGCCAGGTTAGTATTAGGTTCTCCTGAAGCTAGCCAGGTTAGTATTAGGTTCTCCTAAAGCTAGCCAGGTTAGTATTAGGTTCTCCTGATGCAAGCCAGGTTAGTATTAGGTTCTCCTGAAGCTAGCCAGGTTAGTATTAGGTTCTCCTGAAGCTAGCCGGGTTAGTATTAGGTTCTCCTGAAGTTAGCCAGGTTAGTATTAGGTTCTCCTAAAGCTAGCCAGGTTAGTATTAGCTTCTCCTGAAGCTAGCTAGGTACTGGCCATCTCCTGTAACTTCTAGCTAGTTACTGGCAGAGCCATGTATTTAGAGAGTTGGGACATTGAGGTTTCCGCATTATGATGCATTTACATGACACCACAAAATTATATGGCAGCCATGTTATCGCCCCATTAACATTACATGGGGAATATTTCAACAGTGCTATGTAACTGAATGTCTAAAAGTTGGCTCTGGGTACTGGTACTGACCCGTCGGTGGTGTCTCCTGAGGTTGGGTGTGATGGCCATGGAGGAGGAGGAGGCGCTGAGGGCCGTGTCGATTTCCTGGTCCAGCTGGTCTAACTTCATCAGCAGCAGAACCATGGAGTCCAGACGAGAACGCTCCCGCTCCTCTCTAGAACTCTACAGGAGGGAGGCAGGGCGGATGGGAGGGAGGCAGGGCGGGAAGGAGGGAGAGAGAGAGAGACAGAGAGAGAGAGAGAGAGAAAGAGAGAGAAAGAGAGAGAGGGAGAGAGGGAGGGAGGGAGGGAGGGGGGAGAGAGGGAGGGAAATATTATTTTTACTTAAAATATCTGGTATCAGTGTTATTTACGTATATTTTAATCATTTAGCAGACACTCTTACCCAGAGCGACTTACATTAGGGTTAAGTGCCTTGCTCATGGGCACATCGACAGATTGTTCACCCAGTCGGCTGGATTTGAACGAGCAATCTTTTTGTTACTGGCCCAACGCTCTTAACCGGCAACTTGCCGCTCTATATTTGACTATTTTTGATTCAAGGAGGACTTCAGTGATAATCCTAGATTTATATTGTGTCTTTACTGGGCATAAACCGCTAAAAGGACACTCTAGATCTCTGTTCCTCTGTTCTTCCACTTTGTGGTTAGATAAAACTAACTGACTATCATCAAATAAGCCTGTTCGTCTTCAGTCATGTCCTCTCTTGCTCTCTTTTTAAGTGAAGGGAGCAGGTACATTTATTACCTCACGTCAACTCTAATACATAATACAGAACACAGACAGGGACTTCACTGTTTAGTAAAGTTTTTTCTCGTGGCACTCTGGTACGACATAACATTTTTGAGTAAAAGCATTATGTTGTGCAGTTTTCCTATATGTGTTTGATTGAATTGGGAACTTGTGAATGAGACAAGAAAGGTTTGATGTAGTGCATGCCAGAGATATATATCAGCTAAGGCTTTGATTTAATATCCTGTAGACCACAGAAAGACTTGAACAGAATCCTGGGATGGGATCCTCAGATGCACTCAACTTAATTGGGAAACCTCTCCTGCCCTCTCCTTGTCTCTCTCTCTCTCCTTGTCTCTCTCTCTCTCCTTGTCTCTCTCTCTTTGTCTTTCTCTCACTCCTTGTCTCTCTCTCTCTCTTTGTCTCTCTCTCTCCTTGTCTCTCGCTCTCTCCTAGTCTCTCTCACTCCTTGTCTCCCTCTCTCACTTTGTCTCTCTCTCCTTGTCTCTCTCTCTTTCTCTCTCTCTCTCCTTCTCTCTCTCTCTCCTTGTCTCTCTCTTGGTCTCTCTCTCCTTGTCTCTCTCTCTCTTTGTCTCTCTCTCTCCTTGTCTCTCTCTCTCCTTGTCTCTCTCACTCCTTGTCTCTCTCTCCTTATCTCTCTCTCCTTGTCTCTCTCTCTCTCTCTCTCTTTGTCTCTCTCACTCCTTATCTCTCTCTCTCCTTGTCTCTCTCTCTTTGTCTCTCCCACTCCTTGTCTCTCTCTCTTATTGTCTCTCTCTCCCTTTGTCTCTCTCTCTCCTTGTCTCTCTCTCTCTTTGTCTCTCTCTCTCTTTGTCTCTCTCACTCCTTGTCTATCTCTCCTTATCTCTCTCTCACTCCTTTCTCCCTCTCTCTTTCTCTCTCTCTCTCTCTCTCTCTCTCTCTCTCTCTCTCTCTCTCTCTCTCTCTCTCTCTCTCTCTCTCTCTCTCTCTCTCTCTCTCTCTCTCTCTCTGTCTCTCTGTCTCTCTGTCTCTCTCTCTCTCTCTCTCTCTCTCTCTCTCTCTCTCTCTCTCTCTCTCTCTCTCTCTCTCTCTCTCTCTCTCTCTCTCTCTCTCTCTCTCTCTGTCTCTCTCTCTCTCATTGTCTCTATCTCATTGTCTCTATCTCTCATTGTCTCTCTTTCTCTTTGTCTCTCTCCTTCTCTCTCTCTCTCTCTCTCTCTCTCTCTCTCTCTCTCTCTCTCTCTCTCTCTCTCTCTCTCTCTCTCTCTCTCTCTCTCTCTCTCTCTCTCTCTCTCTCTCTCTCTGTCCTTGTCTCTCTCTGTCTTTGTCTCTCTTCCACCATTCCCTCATTTTCTTCTTACATTTTCTACCACTAAGCCCCCCCCCATCATGTCCTTTTATTTATTAACCCTTCTCCTCCTGTTGTCTTCCCTCCCTTCTCCTTGCACCACTCTTTCACTTTCTTCTTCACTCACTTATTTTCTTCTCCTCATAGCAGTTCATAGCAGGTCTTACACTGACCTCAGGTGGTGTGTCTGTCATAGCAGGTCTAACACTGACCTCAGGTAGTCTGTCTGTCATAGCAGGTCTAACACTGACCTCAGGTCAGTCTGTCTGCATTAAGACGTGTGGCAACGCATCTCTCTCTCTCTCTTTCAATTTCAATTTAAGGGCTTTATTGGCATGGGAAACGTGTGTTAACATTGCCAAAGCAAGTGAAGTACTCTCTCTCTCTCTCTCTCTCTCTCTCTCTCTCTCTCTCTCTCTCTCTCTCTCTCTCTCTCTCTCTCTCTCTCTCTCTCTCTCTCTCTCTCAATATACAGTATATCTATTTTCACCTCTCCCTATATCCCTCCTCAACTGTATCCCTCTACCCTCCCCTATCCTTCCTCTCCTTATTTTCTCTTCCTCCATCCCTCCTTTCACCCTCCCTCCCTCCCTCCCTCCATCCCTCCACTCTCTCCTCTCTGGGTGTGACCATCTACAGAAAGCCCTGGGATGACATCATAAGGGCTGGATCATTAGTTCCAAACAAACCCTGTTACAATCAGCACAAACAGACCTCTGGAACCATTTTATGAGACGCGCGCGTGTGTGTGTGCATGCATGTGAGTGTGTGTGTGGAGATGGGCGTCCTTCTGTTTTATTGCACATTTCCACTGAATTAGCCTGTCAGAGCAGTTCCCATTGGATTTTCTGATATGGCAACCAGACACAGACCTTAGCTATGTAGCCTATATAATGGAAATGTTCATGGCATGATGATGCTTAACTTTTCCCTCTATGTAAGGGCTCGTTGTGTGCGTCCCGACGTCTTGCTGCAATCCAATGCAACAATGTTTTCTTTGTGGAGGTTGGTTGAATGAACATAGACGGCTGGGTCAGAAGTCAACGCAGAAACAAGAACAACAACAGCAACAATAATGGGGTAAAAAACAGGCATATTTTTTTTGAGGGGCCAATTCCAGTGGTTTTGGTTTTCCTCACACGGTGTTGTCTTTGGGGGTTTCTCTCTCTTACACAGTCAGACACTTCCTGTTGTTGAGATGGGAGACAACACCATACCGTATGAACTGCCTGAAACCTCTAGCTTTCCCTGAAACTCTCTCTCTCTCTTTCTCTCTCAGTCTCTCTGTCCCCTCCCCCCTCTCTCTCCTATGTCCTCCAAATGTAGAAGTCTAAAAATAACCATATTTGAGCCAGTATCTGGTCCTGTGTTGTTGCTGTGTTGATGAAGCAAATAAGCGGCTCCGTACAATTATCCTTATCTGAGCCATCTCTTGTTCACATGCTGAGGGTGTATAGGGCACTGATATATTGGATCCAACAGGGGCCGTTATACTCCTCAATTGCCTAGGAGAAGGATGACGTGGAGAGAGAGAGAGAGAGAGAGAGTCAGACCTGGAACTTCTCTGACTGGCCTGCCCCAGTGCATATTTGCTAAGTCAATTGGCCGCACGCAGTGCAAAAGTCCTCAAACGCTGTGGTAACGTTAGACAAGTCTTTCCCATATGGCAAATAGATTGTCTTTGCACCCTCCCCATCTTTAAATCACAGTGGGCTTTTTTTCAGTCGGAGATTGAAACTGGAGACGTCCACAATAAAAGCTTCATGGGTTTTCCATGTTTTCTGAGGACAGTGATCTCACAGGCTTTGCGATGGTTTTTGGCACTGAATCTTCTGATGTCTGGTACGGCTAAAAAGACCTACAAAAAAAATGCTACGCAAATGTGAGATTTATGTTGAAGCAATGCCACATCAAGCCCTGAGGCATTATGCAATTTCACAGCCTTTTGACTATCCATCTAGAGATTGCACTTGAGGACATCATCGGTGTCAACGCATTGTGCATCATCACTTAGATGAGAAAAGTTAAAGACTACACCCATTACTCATTCAACAAGGCAATCAAACTCTCTCTCTTTATAGGCCATCAGGGACCACATCCATTTAGAAAATGTCACATCGCTGACCGCTAACTACGTCGGTGTTTCACCATATGTACCGTGAAATGGCTTGACGTTTACTTGTGGTAAGGTGAGCGACAACCACAACAGCAAAGAACACACAGTATGGTCTGGAATGAGCCAAGTATGTGGCATGAGTGTTGTGCTTGGGCGGAGTCCCTATCCAAACGATGTGCCTACTTAAAAATAAGCAGACTCGTAAATAGGCCTAACGACTCTGTAAATAAGGTTCTGTTGTGGTTGTTTGCTAAAGGCTAGCGCTACGGCTAATAGTCGATAAACAGTCTCAGGTATTAGATTTTTGGTTGTTGCCATCAGGCTGGCGCTACCGCTAACTATGTACTAACAACCTTAGGTAGTTCCAGACAGGCTAGCACTTTGGCTAATGGTGTATACACAGTGCAAGGTATTTGGCATTTGACAGGGCTAGCTAGTACCGTAGCTAATGGTATAACAGTGCAAGGTATTTGACAGGCTAGCTAGCACTAAGGTTAATGGTGTATAAACAGTGTGTGAGGAATTTGGCTCAGTGGGGTTTGAGTCTTTCACCTCAGGGATGCCAAGCTAAGGCTGTTCTGGCTGCTCTAGCTACTGACACCCAGCGCTGTGTGCAGGGGTGGACTGGGACCAGATATCGGCCCGGGCATTGAGGTCCACACACTAGCCCATTTCCTTCCAAATATTAGCCCCAAAATTATCATTTTGTGTTATACCCCCAATTTAGACCCCCAATTCAGACCCCCTGAGCTAAAGATGGACCAACCCATCTGGCATTTGCCAGAATTGCCCTATGACCAGTCCGTCTCTGGCTATGTGTTTCCAATGCCCTCACACACAGTTTCCATGCCCTTATAGGAACTTGTTTTTATGCAGCATAACATTGGGAAAGTGTAGAACATTTTACAGATCCCCTTAGTGTAGTCACAGATGGGCATCATGTGAAAGTTAAGTCATTGTTTTTCCAAGAGGCATGCCAGGCACTGCGCGGGACGTAGTGATTTGTGGGCTGGGCTTAACGTTCACCACCGCCCAATAACTGGCAGGAAGAAACTGACTATATACTACTCAGTACACACACGCGGTCATAAACAATAGCAAAATACGGAACATAGGCCTCCTGTAGCTCAGTTGGTAGAGCATGGCGCCTGCAACGCCAGGGTTGTGGGTTTCATTCCCACGGGGGGCCAGTATGAAAAATGTATGCACTCACTAACTGTAAATTGCTCTGGATAAGAGCGTCTGCTAAATGACTAAAATGTAAATGTGTGTACACTCCACACTTTCAGACTCACGCGCACAGACACCCGCCTCCCCCACACACACCAGCAAAGCCTGACCACCATGCAACAGAGAACTGAATTTATAGCTTACCTTTCTAGCGCGAAGTTTCACCACATGGTCCTCCCTCTTGTCATCCCCGCGGCTGGCCTCTCGCTTCACGTCTGAAGCCTTGTCGCCAAGATGAGTGTTGCCGGGGTTGCCTGGCTGCACTACTTCCTCAATCGCCTCCGTTGTAGCTTGTGTATCACTGGGCCTGTCCTGTTCTTTCTGACCGTCTACTGCCTCTACAACAGGTGACTCACCTAATTGTTTAACAGGGGCTTGGTTTCCATGGCATCTCTCCGGTACGGGCTCATTTGCCTCCCCAGGACATGTTGGTTGACTGAGAGTGTCCATTTTGGGGTCAGCAGCCATATTGGGGAGCCGGGCTGCTGGAGAGGTGGATATACCCATGTCCGAATCCCCTTGTCTCCCCAGGAGGACTGAGTCGTCCTCTGCTTCGGAATGGTTCATCTCATGGATGGTATCCAGCTTTGAGCCGCCATCGCTGTGCTGTCCTTCGGTTGTTACAGCCGAGGTTAGGTCTTCGGACACCAAGCCGCCACTTGTATTCTTCACTGTGAGGTCATCAGAGTGCACCTGTATCATCGGATGCTCCGTGTCCTCTACAGTAGTCCATTCCTGTATTCCGTCAATTTTTGAACGTTCAAAATTCTGCTGTCCAGCTAATGGGCGCCTGTCCAGTTCCTCAGAACGTTGTGCTGTGACACACGAAGCATTCACAGAGGCTACACTTGCCTTATCCTCTGGGGTTTTCTCCCTGCCCATTTCCAGAGCCCTTTCCTCTCCTCGGGTCCCTTCCATCTCCACCATGTCAACATCCTCCTTTCCCAACACTGTCTGGTCCTGAACCATTTCACAACCATCATCAGTCCTCACACTATCATGCTGATCTTGTTCTGTTTGACTGCCATCCACTGACACAGCACGTTGCCCCCTCGGAATCTGGTCAAATTTATCACGACTTTCATAATCTTTCCTCTGAACATTCAATCCGTCAGCATCTTCAACACTATCCTCATTCTTCCTATCTAAGGCTTTCCTCTTAACGTCTTCCTCCATAACGTCCCCCTCCATAACGTCTGCAACAGGAGCCTCCAAGATCTCCGCATGAACATCTGATATTACATCACTATCGCCCTCTGGGTTCTTTGAGGTATCCAAAATGGCTGCTGGCTGGATTGCTCCTGTTCTTTCACCCGGGTCAGTGATGATGCTTTCATCTAAAGTGGAGAGGTCCTCTCGTGGTTCAAGTTCAGTATGAGGAGACTGGGTCTGTGTGTCCTCTAAGGGTTCTGGAAGTCCACCCTGACCGTCTGTATGGTTGGCCGTAGTCTCCAGGAGTTCTGGATGTCTGCCAGTTTGCTCACCAACAGAGAAGGCCAGTGAAACTCCATTGTCCGGACAAATAGAGACCCTTTGTCCCTCGTCAACAGAGAAGGATTGAACAGCGATTGCGACGCGGTCATCAACAACGTCAGGATGCTCGTTATCATCGGTGCCATCCTCAATGTCATCCTCATCCTCATGACCGCTGTCTGCAGTGCAGATGATGTTTGGCTTTGACTGAAGAATCCCATTGCCCAGGTCACAGTGAGATTGGCTGCTAACTGAGTCCTCAACAGCGTCCGGCATTCTTCCAGGTTCAGACTCCGTCAGCCTCCCGGTGAGGTCATCATCTACAACAGCCCCATCAGAGCCATCTACCAGCTCAGCCTGGAACACAGGGAAAACAGTTGAATCAAAGTAGCCTGCTGACATCACGTGCCCCGGCGCAAAGCGATCGCCATTGTCCTCCATGTTGACCGAGGTCACAAACTCCAACGCGTGACCCTGCCCATCGTTGAGGCCATCGTGGCGCGGCCGGTGACAGCACTCCGGCATGGAGGCACATCGTTCCCTACGCCCCTGCTTGGACCCCCCCGATGCCAGCCGAGGCCCGTCGCCACTGACGCCATGGCAACAGACCAGGTCCAGGTCGTCGTAGCTGTACTGTAACCCAGAACGGTGGGTCACATGATCCTCCCAACTTCTTTTCCGTATGGAGACAAGCATGGTGGGCGGACTCCCACTGCTAACCCATAGAGCCCTTTAAAGACGTAGAACCAAAATGGCGGACCAGACGGTACAGTTCTATTGAGCTTCCTGTAAGAGAGAAAGAGAGGGGGCGGGAAACAGTTACTCAGGTTATGGGTTACTCAGGTTATGAGTTACTCAGGTTATGAGTTACTCAGGTTATGAGTTACTCAGGTCATGAGTTACTCAGGTTATGAGATACTCAGGTTATGGGTTACGCAGGTTATGAGTTACTCAGGTTATGCATTACTCAGGTTGAGTTATTGAGGTTAAGAGGTATTCAGGTTATGGGTTTAGCAGACTTTAGAGACAGTATTCATGTGAGTTATGTTACAGTCTGAAAATAAACATCAGGGGGGGGGTTTAATAAGAATGTTGTAATCATGTTCTATTTGTGTTCTTTGCGATATTGTAAACACAGCAGTCTATGTAAGCTGACATGGACCCCGGTTATTGCTATAGTGATGAACCCAAGCTGACATGAACCCAGGTTATTGCTATAGTTATGCTGACATGGAACAATCCTGAACCTTACAGGATTTTAACATTAGAAAAATAAAATAGTTCACTGCAATGACCACAATGAGAGAATATAGAGTATCTTTCCACTTCTGTAAAACCAACTTCTCAGACAGTGGTTTGCTTTCCTTTTCTCACTATTATTAAAATACATTTGCATCTGACTGGAAGTGTGCTGTGACTTTTTCCTGTTAAAAAAAAAAAGGTTTTATTTTACATGCGACTGGTTAAGAGAAGAGAGTTGCTTCTCATCCTAATTGTAACATTCCCAGTCAAGACAGTGAACCCGAATTCAAACTGTAAACGTTGGACACACATTACACCCAGACAGTCCCTATCAAGCACTGTACAGATGTAGGATATTAATTTGAACCAGTTTGCTACAGCAGGAAAATAATCCTACAGCAACAGGAAATGTGCATTTTTATGTGGATTATAATTAATGGACATTTGTGTAGGGGTTGATACATTTTTCGTAAAGGAAAATCAAGTCTGAAATTTCAAAGTGGAAATTACAAACTTCAGAAGCCTTTTTAAACCTCAAATACACTACACGTTTTACATTTCCTGCATTGCAGGACAATTCTCCTGCAACAGGGTGATCAGATTAAGATCCTACATCTGTACACATGAAGAGCTGGGAAGCCCCCATACATACCCCTTTCACCTATGGCTAAATATATTTTGGCAGAAGATTTCCACGATGAAGTCCAGTCAAAGATATTATGAGTATGACAAAAGAAGAGGACCAACAACGCCCCGGGACAATTTGTCCACATCAGGGATGAGGTCGTCAAGAAACCACTGTGCATCACGACTCTAACCCATTCATAACAAAACTATTAGCGTGTCTCACCCTCCAGCTCGTGAATGTGTCTGCATGTGTGTGTCTCACCCTCCAGCTCAATGCAAGCCTCTGGCTAGCCACATTCACTGTCTGGGAATGTCAGAGGGGCTGCCTGAGGGACACACATAGTTCCACTGATGGAGGAGGCAAAATAATAACTCCATAACACAGTTGTTGTTTTTTGGGGTTGAGAAATGCCAAGCAATTTAACCACTTTACTGAAATCTTAACCCTAACCCTAATCTTAAGAAATCTATTACTTTGATGGGACAATGTTGTTGGCCTATGTCGTACCTCAGTGATGGAGGAGACAGAGAGACAGACAGACAGACAGAAAGGCAGGCAGGCAGGCAGAGAGAGCGAGAGACAGACAGACAGACAGACAGACAGACAGGCAGACAGCCTCCTCTATGGCTTAAACAGAGCAGCACAGTAACATAAGCAACCATTTCTGTTAAAGAAAAAATGTAATTGGTAACATTATGACAGAAGTGATAAAAAGGAAGGATTACAATGGAGGATTCTTTAAAACATTGTGTCAATCTATCAAAAGCTGATGAAGTTGCCCATAAAAAAAACAAAAACAACAACATATAATCCATAAATCATGTCACAAAATGGTCTTTGCTCTGTATTGGAGACAAAAACGTTTTGAAAGACTTTGGTTGTGTCTGATTTGACACCCTATTCACTATGTAGTACACTACTTCTGACCAGGGCCCATAGAGATCTGGTAGTGCACTACATAGGGAATAGGGTGCAATTTGTAATAAAGCCAATGTCGGTGTATATTATTGCCAGCCGGGCCGTTGTATGGTTCTCTGAAGACCCCCACTGACAGATGTAATGTAATGGCTGTGAAGGCTGTCGCTAGGAGATCATATCGCTCATCCACCATCTGCACTGAATGGGAAACACTCCCTAGGTCTGTCCTCTGGCCTCAACAACTGGAACATCAGATTAACATGTTGATCATCATCTCTTTATAGGGACAATACACCGTCACAGAATTATCAAATCGAGATAAAACATTTTGGTTTACCATCTGTACTATAGGGGATCTCCTGATCCATCGAGAGAGTTGTAAAAGAAAGAGAATGTTGACTGCCTTGAACTTGAAGTGAATTTGGAGCTTTGAAAATGCTATTGCCAGTGGAAAAGGTGTGGGTGTGCTTATATTAAGGGAAAGCTGTCAGAGGTAGTCTCATAACAAGATTCTAGTCAGACTCTATACTCTAGACTCTAGACTCTAGTCAGTCTATACCTTTAGCATCCTCAGGACTAGTGTTGGATGGAGGGTGTCCCGGGATGACTTCAGCCTCTGACGTCAACTGGCACTTGAGTTAGGGAGGGCACCGCATACTTATCACAACTTCTCACAGAGAAGTACAATGTAGTCCGTTAGTGTAATGCGTGTGCCACTTCACAAAACATGCCAAGATGAGTTACTTCACTGTCAATTCTCCACCAGAATACAGAGGGGTACTGTCACAGTCCCACACAGTAGCAACATACGAGTGAATAACAGA
Organism: Coregonus clupeaformis; assembly: GCF_020615455.1. Classification (NCBI taxonomy): domain Eukaryota; kingdom Metazoa; phylum Chordata; class Actinopteri; order Salmoniformes; family Salmonidae; genus Coregonus; species Coregonus clupeaformis. The sequence goes on along the minus strand of NC_059230.1, from coordinate 19,848,319 downwards.
AGATAACAGAGGATAGACACTATGGGGTTGAAGAGTTAGCCATCCATCAAAGTCAGGGAACAGACAAAGCCTTTTTCAAGGAACAAATCCCCCTTTTCCTGGGATGTCGGTCCTAATTCCACGTCCAGAGGAACGCTCTCAGGGTTTGCGGATTCAAATCAAATCCATCTCTGACGTTACCTTTTTTTGGGAGCAGAGAGCAGGGAGCCCCCGGAGCCAGCCGAAAAGCCGGAGCGTCGTATAATGTCCAAAGATAGCTTGAGCTTCCATCTTGATCACATTAGGGTTTTCACTGACGCTGAACGACTGGAGTATGGGTGGGGTGGAATGGGATGGGGTGGAATGGGGTGAGGGTGGGTTTCTCTCACTCTCCTCCTCTCCTCCGTCCAATCCCACCTCTTCTCTTCTCCTGGCTGGTTTGACAGGGAATCTCAGTCACATCCTAATCACTCTCTTTCCCGCTGATCCTGTCACAGCTCCTCCAAGACTCTCCACTCCAACCAGATCCCCACTCCTCTCAGCTGTTTATCCCACTTTCTTCCTCCTCCTTTCACAGAGTTAAGACAACTTCCTCTCATATCACCCTCCCTCTCTCAAGTCACTCTCTCTCAAGTCTCTCTCTCTCTCTCTCTCTCTCTCTCTCTCTCTCTCTCTCTCTCTCTCTCTCTCTCTCTCTCTCTCTCTCTCTCTCTCTCTCTCGCTCTCTCGCTCTCTCTCTCTTTTCCTTATACTCTATATCCTTACGCTGGGAAAGACTCCCTCCAGTTGGTTTTGATTAGTAACAGACAGACCACTTTGTGAAAACTCGGGCATTGGGCCAAGAGAGATTGCAGAAATGTTTTGGCAGTGCTTTCTGAGAGGTTTTCTTTTTCCATATGTCACCCTGTAACTGTACAAGCATCCTTGCACAAACATCTCAACCCTAAAAAAAAAGACATTAAAGCATGTTTACAGTCATTCCTGGAGAATATGCCACTCCATGCGAGAACTGCTAACTTGGCTGCCTAGGAGTTGTGTGTGCCTTCTCTTTACGGGACACATCTGGGCAAAGTGGTAGTTTGACTTCAGAATCACTGTGTTTTTAGGAAGTCTTCAAAGCAAAACATCTTACCGCATTTCTGAGTGCCGACCATTCACTCCCTAATATAGACATGTCGTTTGTCGGGAACGCTACCGACACTTGAAAGAAATATCACAACTTTGTAGTGAGAATATTTTAAGCAAAATCGAAACGGCATCTCTTACCAAACCAAAAAAACATAGGAAACCTTCCGTTTAGTTGGTGTAACTTTGGGGAGATCTGTAGTCCTGTAAAGCTCTGAGGGGTTGTAAAAGGCACTGCATAACTCCACACCGAGGCATGCTCTCCCCCCACCCTCTGTAAGGGTCTCACAGGCCCAATCTAGCCTGGCTTACAACCAGGAGATATGGTCTGTGTGTTTCAAACCATTAGAATGAAAAGACCGACCATTGGAAATGTGTTTGTTTTACACACAGACCCTAACAGTCTCAGCTAGCCAACATACCTGTCATTCCAATTCCACCATTCCCATTCGCAGTCTCTTGGTTGTTGTTGATGTCAATGTCTATGATTGTTTTCTGTTGTGTTTTCTACGTATGGACCTGATGGTAACAGTTGCTATAGCAAAAACAAATAATGGAGCAAGGGAAAAATTGACAAACCCCCACCACCAACAGCAAAAAAAAAAAGTCAACCCTTGTGCCCCCTCTTCCTCTTGTGGGTCATCCAGATGGGAGGGGGGAGGCTCTGGGGCCTGGGGGAGTTCTTAGAACTCTCTGTGGGAAACTCAAGCTGTCCTATTTCTGACCCACCATTTTGGGTCTCGGGGGACACATAGGGTTCCCACCACATGGCCAAGCTGCAAAGTCAAAATTGGCTATATTATAAAAATGTATGAACACACATATATAGAGTGTGCAAAGCTATCATCAAGGCAAAGGGTGGCTATTTGAAGAATCTCAAATCATATTTTCATTTGTTTAACACTTTTTTGGTTTTTACATGATTTCATATGTGTTATTTCATAGTTTTGATGTCTTCACTTTTTGTGGTCCTCTGTAGCTCAGCTGGTAGAGCACTGCGCTTGTAACGCCAAGGTAGTGGGTTCGATCCCTGGGACCACCCATACACAAAAAAAAATGTATGCACGCACGACTGTAAGTCGCTTTGGATAAAAGCGTCTGCTAAATGGCATATTATATTATATTCTAGAATGTAGTAAATAGTAAAAATAAAGAAAAACCCTTGAATCAGTAGGTGTTCTAAAACTTTTGACCGGTAGTGTATATATATTTTTTGTCTTTATTTAAGCTTAGGGTTAGACATAAGGTTAGCAGTGTGGTTAAGATTAGGGTAAAGGTTCGGTTTAAAATCTGCTTTTAAGAAGAGAAATTGTAGAACATAGGCGGGGATTCTGACTTTGCAACTTGGCCAGATAGTGACGACAGACACACAGATGGTTGGTAACTAGCGTGGTGACGGTAACTAGCGTGGTGACGGTAACTAGCGTGGTGACGGTAACTAGCGTGGTGACGGTAACTAGCGTGGTGACAGTAACTAGCGTGGTGACAGTAACTAGCGTGGTGACGGTAACTAGCGTGGTGACAGTAACTAGCGTGGTGACAGTAACAAGCGTGGTGACGGTAACTAGCGTGGTGACAGTAACTAGCGTGTTGACAGTAACAAGCATGGTGACGGTAACTAGCGTGGTGACAGTAACAAGCGTGGTGACGTAACTAGCGTGGTGACAGTAACTAGCGTGGTGACGGTAACTAGCGTGGTGACAGTAACTAGCGTGTTGACAGTAACAAGCATGGTGACGGTAACTAGCGTGGTGATGGTAACTAGCGTGGTGACAGTAACTAGCGTGGTGACAGTAACTAGCGTGGTGACGGTAACTAGCGTGGTGACAGTAACAAGCGTGGTGACGTAACTAGCGTGGTGACAGTAACTAGCGTGGTGACGGTAACTAGCGTGGTGACGGTAACTAGCGTGGTGACAGTAACTAGCGTGGTGACAGTAACTAGCGTGGTGACGGTTAATAGCGGGGTGACAGTAACTAGTGTGGTGACGGTAACTAGTGTGGTGACAGTAACTAGCGTGGTGACAGTAACTAGCGTGGTGACGGTAACTAGCGTGGTGACAGTAACTAGCGTGGTGACAGTAACTAGCGTGGTGACGGTAACTAGCGTGGTGACGGTAACTAGCGTGGTGACAGTAACTAGCGTGGTGACGGTAACTAGCGTGGTGACGGTAACAAGCGTGGTGACGGTAACTAGCGTGGTGACAGTAACTAGCGTGGTGACGGTAACTAGCGTGGTGACAGTAAGTAGCGTGGTGACAGTAACTAGTGTGGTGACGGTAACTAGCGTGGTGACGGTAACTAGCGTGGTGACAGTAACTAGCGTGGTGACAGTAACAAGCGTGGTGACAGTAACAAGCGTGGTGACGGTAACTAGCGTGGTGACAGTAACTAGCGTGGTGACGGTAACAAGCGTGGTGACAGTAACTAGCGTGGTGACGGTAAGTAGCGTGGTGACAGTAACTAGCGTGGTGACAGTAACTAGTGTGGTGATGGTAACTAGAGGATCATCGGAAATGACTGAGTGCATATTTGAATATCTGACTGTGTGTGTTTGTGTGTGTGTGTTATTTGTTTCTGTGTGTGTGTGAGTGTGTGTTTATCCTAGATGAGTCACTACCTACGGACCAACTTTTGACCATTTAATCCTGGAAGATGAGGAGGGACACATTCTGAGATCATCAGTCATGTGACCCCTCGCCAGGTCACATGGGAGGGGTGGAAAGGGTGAAGAAAGCCCCATTCACGATGCCCCCTATAATCCGCCACTTGTCTCCCCTCCGCTTCTTAAGAGGCGCACAGAGGGCCCAAAGGAAACAGTCTCAAATTCTTCGCTGATATAGTTTATTATTGGAAAAATTCCAGTCTAAATCGTGAGCACTGAAGGATAAGCAGAGTTAGCCTAGCCCCCCGTAGGAACGTGGGTGATTCAAAAAAAAAGAAGAAAAAAAAGAAAAGAAAATCCCACCCAGAAATGGACCAATCGAGTTCTCACTTTTACAAAGAATGCTTTGAGAACATTTTGCTGTGCTCTTTGTAGGCCTACCTCAAACAGCCATTTTCTACGGTACGCTACATGACCAGTAGTTAGCAGAGGCTGCAATAACATTGACACTTGTGTAAATATCACTCAGATTAAAGCGTTGATAAAAATAATAACGTAAACAAACCAAACCATCATCATTTTCAAAACAAATCTTAAAACATACACTATGAATACCTACAGTTAGAAGGGTAGATTTGAAATGTATCTCCCATAATACACATAGCTCATAGATGTCTGAAACTGTTCATGCAAGTGTGTGTTGTTGACTTACACAGCAAGAAAAGCATTGTATGAAATGTTTGTGTGGGAGTAAGTCAATGCAAAGTTGGGTCTTGACCGTTGGTTACGGCTGATAGTCAGACCCCCGGCAACCGTGGGAAACAGGAAGTCCGGGTTACTAGTGATACAGCGCATAATAATTTCCAGGCTAAAATAATCCATGTTATCTTCTCTCTGGGATGTCTGTGTGTGTGCATGGGTCTGGAGCGACTTTGGTGTGTGTGTGTATGTGTGTGTGTGTGTGTGTGTGTGTGTGTGTGTGTGTGTGTGTGTGTGTGTGTGTGTGTGTGTGTGTGTGTGCGCATGTGCTCTTGCGTTCAAGCGTAAATGAGTTCAGCTGGACACGAATAAAATGGATTTCATCATCCGAGTGTGTTATTAATGTACTCACACACTAACCTACATTGCATGACGTAGCATTTCACATTTTTTAAAGCCCAATGTAGTTAATGCCCTGCTCTGAAAACTGAACATGAATCCAAGACATGTCTTCTACATGGGTTTGGGCAAAGCTCTGAAAACTGAACATGAATCCAAGGCATGTCTTCTACATGGGTTTGGGCAAAGCTCTGAAAACTGAACATGAATCCAAGGCACGTCTTCTACATGGGTTTGGGCAAAGCTTTGTGGCAACAGCTGGCCTCTATTTGTGTTAACTGGCTCTCAAACAAGCATGCCGACACACGTACCTGGGCAAGAGAGTGGAGTGCACACACACACACACACACACACACACACACACACACACACACACACACACACACACACACACACACACACACACACACACACACACACACACACCCCCCCACACACAGACTCACACACACACACCACACACACACACACACACACACTGACTCACACAATCACACACACACACACACACACACACACACACACACACACACACATATCACACACACACACACTGACTCACACATACACACACACACACACACACACGTACACACACAAACACACACACACACACACATACACACATACACACACACAAACACACACACACACACATACACACAGCTTGTTGCCCTTAGACCAACTAAAGCAGGGTTTATAGTCTAGTGGTTATGGCGCTGCTCAGTGGATACATTAGTGTGGTTGCGAACGTCGGTTTGCATCCTAAGTCAGCCACACAGGGACAAACTCTAATACACAAACACACACTCATACGCATGTGAATATGAACTGTAGTGCAGTCTACACACACACACACACACACACACACACACACACACACACACACACACACACACACACACACACACACACACACACAAAGCTATTGGCAATGTTTGACTTCATTGGCATCCAACCCTTGACTCCATCTCTGGAGACGGACTGACTATTTGTTTTCAAAGGTCAACTGATTCACAAAGAACACAATGTCTCAGTCTCAGAACCTAATGTAGAGCAGAGAACACACTGTCTAAGTCTCAGAACCTAATGTAGAGCAGAGAACACACTGTCTCAGTCTCAGAACCTAATGTAGAGCAGAGAACACACTGTCTCAGTCTCAGAACCAAAAGCAGAGCAGAGTTACACATGCAGGAGACAAAAGACGTTTTATAGAGGCCCAACCGAATGTAAGTATGCTTCGAGGGGTACTATAAGGTCCTGTGTGGCTCAGCAACTGCAGGGTTGTGGGTTCGATTCCCGTAGGGATGACATGCACTTAAAAGTCTACGCATTTACTGTCAGGTAAGACGCTTTGGATAAAGTGTCTCCTCTGCAAAGGAAATGGTAAAACACTAAATATGAAGGTTGTACAAGCTCTCAGAAATGCAGATTTTGGCTTGGGACTGATAGAGTTAAACACCTGTACATTTACTGTCCTGGAAGTCACTTTGGATAAAAAGCATGTCCTCCTTTTCATTGGCTATTGGCTTACAGTACATATGGGGCTTTTGGCTGAAGCATCCCATTCAGGACATCTTGTAGCAGCATGTCTCAATGGATGTCGAGGAATCCGTAAGACACTAAACAATTTTTATCCAGGGGTGTAATCATTAGTCCAAAACGTCTTGCAACGGAAACCGTTCACTCCAAATGGAAATGTTTTGCAACGAAAACAAGATTTTCTATTGGACAAATTCATCTAGGTCCCTCCCCGTTTTGTTCCGTTTGCTTCCGTTCTTTTCTGTTTTGTTCTGTTTAGTTCTGTTTGGTTCTGTTTGGTTCCTAGTGAACACACCCCGGTTGTCTCCTCCTGTAGTTTATTGGCTGTAGTGTCTGGGGCCAGACTCTGGGACTTGGTGATGACGAGAGCTCCCTGGTTGAAACAACAATGACGCTGGACACCTGCTGTGCTGGCATTGGTCGCCTCCAGCAGACGGCCAGGAAATGACTGTTTTCCTTGGATACGGTTGCCACAGCAGCATCAGCAGGAAATACTGTAGACAGAGAGTCAGGGGGAGAGGGGAGGGGCCGCAGGCTACATGTTGCTTGTGACGGGGCAGTTGGCTGATGGTATACACGTTGGATGGACTCATCTTCGCTTGTCAGATGTTTTTGGGGGTGTTCCACACACACCTCTACAGGAGTAGGAGGCATGAAGGGGAGTGTGTGTGTGTGTGAGTGTGTGTGTGTGTGTGAGTGTGAGTGTACATAAGTGTGTGTGTGCGCAGCAGTGGAGGCTGCTGAGGGGAGGATGGCTCATAATAATGGCTGGAATGGAGTCAATGGAATGGTATCAAACACATCAATGACGTGGTTTCCATATGGTTGATATCATTCCATTGACTCCATTTCAACCATTATTATGAGCCGTCCTCCCCTCAGCAGCCTCCACTGGTGCGCAGTCTACATGTGCCCCCACTTTTGTCAATAATTAAACAGGTGCCCCCACTCGCCTCACTTTAGACACAGAGCTAGATTGTATAGAATGCTATGAATGGTTCCACTCTTGAATTGTGCCTGTTCAGCATTCCAACGATAGAATGGAAATCTAAATACTTTGGGCTGTGAGACTATGTGAGGAATTCTAGCCCTCGCCTCCCTTCCACCGAAGCATGTTCAACAGGTATAAGTGTCTGATTGTGCCCTAGTTCAAGGCAAGGGGGGGGTAAGATGAACTCAGCTAAATATTTATCGAGCCTTGAGGTCTGCTGGCCCTCCTGAGCCAGAAGGTTTGCTGAGAATAAAGAGAGAGGGAGAAAAAAAGCCAAAAACATCTTTCTTTCTTTCTTTCTTTCTTTCTTTCTTTCTTTCTTTCTTTCTTTCTTTCTTTCTTTCTTTCTTTCTTTCTTTCTTTCTTTCTTTCTTTCTTTCTTTCTCTCTTTTTTCTTTCTTTCTTTCTTTCTCTTTTTTCTTTCTTTCTCTCTCTCTTTCTTTTTCTTTCTTTCTCTTTTTTTTTCTTTCTTTCTTTCTTTCTTTCTTTCTTTCTCTTTCTTTCTTTCTTTCTTTCTTTCTTTCTTTCTTTCTTTCTTTCTCTTTTTTTTCTTTCTTTCTTTCTTTCTTTCTCTCTTTTTTTCTCTCTTTCTTTCTCTCTTTTTTCTTTCTTTCTTTCTTTCTTTCTTTCTTTCTTTCTTTCTTTCTTTCTTTCTTTCTTTCTTTCTTTCTTTCTTTTTCTTTCTTTCTTTCTTTCTTTCTTTCTTTCTTTCTTTCTTTCTTTCTTTCTTTCTTTCTTTCTTTCTTTCTTTCTTTCTTTCTTTCTTTCTTTCTTTCTTTCTTTCTTCTTCTTTCTTTCTTTCTTTCTTTCTTTCTTTCTTTCTTTCTTTCTTTCTTTCTTTCTTTCTTTCTTTCTTTCTTTCTTTCTTTCTTTCTTTCTTTCTCTTCTTTCTTTCTTTCTTTTTTTTTTTCTTTCTCTTCTTTCTTTCTTTCTTTTTTTCTCTTTCTTTCTTTCTTTCTTTCTTTCTTTCTTTCTTTCTTTCTTTCTTTCTTTCTTTCTCATTTTTTTTCTTTATTTCTTTCTTCCTTTCTTTCTTTCTTTCTTTCTTTCTCTCTTTCTTTCTTTCTTTCTTTCTTTCTTTCTTTCTTTCTTTCTTTCTCTTTTCTCTTTCTTTCTTCTTTCTTTCTCTTTTTTTTTTCTTTCTTTCTTTCTTTCTTTCTTTCTTTCTTTCTTTCTTTCTTTCTTTCTTTCTTTCTTTCTTTCTTTCTCTTTTCTCTTTCTTTCTTCTTTCTTTCTTTCTTTCTTTCTTTCTCATTTTTTTTCTTTATTTCTTTCTTCCTTTCTTTCTTTCTTTCTTTCTCTCTTTCTTTCTTTCTTTCTTTCTTTCTTTCTTTCTTTCTTTCTTTCTTTCTCTCTTTCTTTCTTTCTTTTTTTTCTTTCTCTTTTTTTCTTTCTTTCTTTCTTTCTTTCTTTCTTTCTTTCTTTCTTTCTTTCTTTCTTTCTTTCTTTCTTTCTTTCTTTCTTTCTTTCTTTCTTTCTTTCTTTCTTTCTTTCTTTCTTTCTTTCTTTCTTTCTTTCTTTCTTTCTTTCTTTCTTTCTTTCTTTCTTTCTTTCTTTCTTTCTTTCTTTCTTTCTTTCTTTCTCAGGAAACGGATCAGCATTCCAACCCACACAGGAAGTGGACAGGTCAGGAAAACTTAAGCAAGACACTAGAGAGGGAGAGGGACCGACGGAGGTTCCGATAGCTCAGTTGGATAAACCAGGGTGTGTAGTGTTACAATACGAGGGTGTGCAGTGTTACAACACCAGG
>NC_059230.1:19821935-19839130 GCF_020615455.1 Coregonus clupeaformis | reverse complement strand
TCCTACAACACCTGTTGTCTTGTTCCTATAACACCTGTTGTCTTGTTCCTATAACACCAACACCTGTTGTCTTGTTCCTACAACACCAACACCTGTTGTCTTGTTCCTACAACACCTGTTGTCTTGTTCCTACAACACCAACACCTGTTGTCTTGTTCCTACAACACCAACACCTGTTGTCTTGTTCCTATAACACCAACACCTGTTGTCTTGTTCCTACAACACCTGTTGTCTTGTTCCTACAACACCTGTTGTCTTGTTCCTACAACACCAGTTGTCTTGTTCCTACAACACCAACACCTGTTGTCTTGTTCCTACAACACCTGTTCTCTTGTTCCTACAACACCAACACCTGTTGTCTTGTTCCTACAACACCTGTTGTCTTGTTCCAACAACACCAACACCTGTTGTCTTGTTCCTACAACACCTGTTGTCTTGTTCCCACAACACCTGTTGTCTTGTTCCTACAACACCAACACCTGTTGTCTTGTTCCTACAACACCTGTTGTCTTGTTCCTAACATCAACACCTGTTGTCTTGTTCCTATAACACCAACACCTGTTGTCTTGTTCCTAGCACCAACACCTGTTGTCTTGTTCCTACAACACCTGTTGTCTTGTTCCTACAACACCAACACCTGTTGTCTTGTTCCTACAACACCAACATCTGTTGTCTTGTTCCTATAACAACACCTGTTGTCTTGTTCCTACAACACCTGTTGTCTTGTTCCTATAACACCAACACCTGTTGTCTTGTTCCTACAACACCACCTGTTGTCTTGTTCCTATAACATCCAACACCTGTTGTCTTGTTCCTACAACACCTGTTGTCTTGTTCCTACAACACCTGTTGTCTTGTTCCTACAACACCTGTTGTCTTGTTCCTACAACACCTGTTGTCTTGTTCCTATAACACCAACACCTGTTGTCTTGTTCCAACACCAACACCTGTTGTCTTGTTCCTACAAACACCTGTTGTCTTGTTCCTACAACACCTGTTGTCTTGTTCCTACAACACCTGTTGTCTTGTTCCTACAACACTTGTTGTCTTGTTCCTATAACACCTGTTGTCTTGTTCCTATAACACCAACACCTGTTGTATTGTTCCTACAACACCAGTTGTCTTGTTCCTACAACACCAGTTGTCTTGTTCTCTACAACACCAACACCTGTTATCTTGTTCCTATAACACCTAACACCTGTTGTCTTGTTCCCTATAACACCAACACCTGTTGTCTTGTTCCTATAACACCTGTTGTCTTGTTCCTATAACACCTGTTGTCTTGTTCCTACAACAACTGTTGTCTTGTTCCTATAACACCTGTTGTCTTGTTCCTATAACACCTGTTGTATTGTTCCTACAACACCTGTTGTCTTGTTCCTACAACACCTGTTGTCTTGTTCCTACAACACCAACACATGTTGTCTTGTTCCTACAACACCAACACCTGTTGTCTTGTTCCTATATCACCAACACCTGTTGTCTTGTTCCTATAACACCAACACCTGTTGTCTTGTTCCTATAACACCAACACCTGTTGTCTTGTTCCTATAACACCTGTTGTCTTGTTCCTACAACAACTGTTGTCTTGTTCCTACAACACCAACACCTGTTGTCTTGTTCCTATAACACCAACACCTGTTGTCTTGTTCCTATAACACCTGTTGTCTTGTTCCTATAACACCAACACCTGTTGTCTTGTTCCTATAACACCAACACCTGCTGTCTTGTTCCTACAACACCAACACCTGTTGTCTTGTTCCCATAACACATGTTGTCTTGTTCCTTCACAACACCTGTTGTCTTGTTCCTACAACACCTGTTGTCTTGTTCCTACAACACCAACACCTGTTGTCTTGTTCCTACAACACCAACACCTGTTGTCTTGTTCCTATAACACCAACACCTGTTGTCTTGTTCCTATAACACCAACACCTGTTGTCTTGTTCCTATAACACCTGTTGTATTGTTCCTACAACACCAGTTGTCTTGTTCCTACAACACCAACACCTGTTGTCTTGTTCCTATAACACCAACACCTGTTGTCTTGTTCCTATAACACATGTTGTATTGTTCCTACAACACCTGTTGTCTTGTTCCTATAACACCTGTTGTCTTGTTCCTACAACACCAACACCTGTTGTCTTGTTCCTACAACACCAACACCTGTTGTCTTGTTCCTATAACACCAACACCTGTTGTCTTGTTCCTATAACACCAACACCTGTTGTCTTGTTCCTATAACACCTGTTGTCTTGTTCCTATAACACCTGTTGTCTTGTTCCTATAACACTTTTTGTCTTGTTCCTACAACACCTGTTGTCTTGTTCCTACAACACCAACACCTGTTGTCTTGTTCCTATAACACCAACACCTGTTGTCTTGTTCCTATAACACCAACACCTGTTGTCTTGTTCCTATAACACCAACACCGGTTGTCTTGTTCCTATAACACCTGTTGTCTTGTTCCTATAACACCTGTTGTATTGTTCCTGCAACACCAACACCTGTTGTCTTGTTCTCTACAACACCAACACCGGCTGTCTTGTTCCTATAACACCAACACCTGTTGTCTTGTTCCTATAACACCTGTTGTCTTGTTCCTACAACACCTGTTGTCTTGTTCCTACAACAACTGTTGTCTTGTTCCTACAACACCTGTTGTCTTGTTCCTACAACACCTGTTGTCTTGTTCCTACAACACCTGTTGTCTTGTTCCTACAACACCTGTTGTCTTGTTCCTATAACACCTGTTGTCTTGTTCCTATAACACCAACACCTGTTGTATTGTTCCTACAACACCAGTTGTCTTGTTCCTACAACACCAGTTGTCTTGTTCCTACAACACCAACACCTGTTATCTTGTTCCTATAACACCAACACCTGTTGTCTTGTTCCTACAACACCAGTTGTCTTGTTCCTATAACACCTGTTGTCTTGTTCCTATAACACCTGCTGTCTTGTTCCTACAACACCTGTTGTCTTGTTCCTACAACACCTGTTGTCTTGTTCCTACAACACCTGTTGTCTTGTTCCTACAACACCAACACCTGTTGTCTTGTTCCTACAACACATGTTGTCTTGTTCCTACAACACCAACACCGGCTGTCTTGTTCCTATAACACCAACACCTGTTGTCTTGTTCCTACAACACCTGTTGTCTTGTTTCTACAAAACCTGTTGTCTTGTTCCTACAACACCTGCTGTCTTGTTCTACAACACCAACACCTGCTGTCTTGTTCCTATAACACCAACACCTGTTGTCTTGTTCCCTACGACACCTGTTGTCTTGTTTCTACAAAACCTGTTGTCTTGTTCCTACAACACCTGTTGTCTTGTTCCTACAACACCTGTTGTCTTGTTCCTACAACACCAGTTGTCTTGTTCCTACAACACCAACACATGCTGTCTTGTTCCTACAACACCAACACCTGTTGTCTTGATCCTATAACACCTGTTGTCTTGTTCCTATAACACCTGTTGTCTTTTTCCTATAACAGCTGTTGTCTTGTTCCTACAACACCTGTTGTCTTGTTCCTACAACACCAACACCTGCTGTCTTGTTCCTATAACACCAACACCTGTTGTCTTGTTCCTACAACACCTGTTGTCTTGTTCCTACAACACCTGTTGTCTTGTTCCTACAACACCAACACCTGCTGTCTTGTTCCTACAACACCTGTTGTATTGTTCCTACAACACCTGTTGTCTTGTTCCTACAACACCTGTTGTCTTGTTCCTACAACACCTGTTGTCTTGTTCCTACAACACCAACACCTGCTGTCTTGTTCCTATAACACCAACACCTATTGTCTTGTTCCTACAACACCTGTTGTCTTGTTCCTACAACACCTGTTGTCTTGTTCCTACAACACCTGTTGTCTTGTTCCTACAAAACCAACACCTGCTGTCTTGTTCCTATAACACCAACACCTATTGTCTTGTTCCTACAACACCTGTTGTCTTGTTCCTACAACACCTGTTGTCTTGTTCCTACAACACCTGTTGTCTTGTTCCTACAACACCTGTTGTCTTGTTCCTACAACACCTGTTGTCTTGTTCCTATAACACCTGTTGTCTTGTTCGTATAACACCAACACCTGTTGTCTTGTTCCTACAACACCGGTTGTCTTGTTCCTACAACACCAGTTGTCTTGTTCCTACAACACCAACACCTGTTGTCTTGTTCCTATAACACCAACACCTTTTGTCTTGTTCCTACAACACCTGTTGTATTGTTCCTACAACACCAACACCTGTTTTCTTGTTCCTACAACACCAGTTGTCTTGTTCCTACAACACCAACACCTGTTGTCTTGTTCCTATAACACCAACACTTGTTGTCTTGTTCCTACAACACCAACACCTGTTGTCTTGTTCCTACAACACCTGTTGTCTTGTTCCTACAACACTAACACCTGTTGACTTGTTCCTACAACACCAACACCTGTTTTCTTGTTCCTACAACACAACACCTGTTGTCTTGTTCCTACAACACCTGTTGTCTTGTTCCTATAACACCAACACCTGTTGTCTTGTTCCTACAACACCAACACCTGTTGTCTTGTTCCTACAACACCAACACCTGTTGTCTTGTTCCTACAACACCTGTTGTCTTGTTCCTACAACACCTGTTGTCTTGTTCCTACAACACCTGTTGTCTTGTTCCTACAACACCTGTTGTCTTGTTCCTATAACACCAACACCTGTTGTCTTGTTCCTACAACACCAACACCTGTTGTCTTGTTCCTACAACACCTGTTGTCTTGTTCCTACAACACCTGTTGTCTTGTTCCTATAACACCTGTTGTCTTGTTCCTATAACACCAACACCTGTTGTCTTGTTCCTACAACACCTGTTGTCTTGTTCCTATAACACCTGTTTTCTTGTTCCTATAACACCTGTTGTCTTGTTCCTACAACACCAGTTGTCTTGTTCCTACAACACCTGTTGTCTTGTTCCTACAACACCAACACCTGTTGTCTTGTTCCTATAACACCTGTTGTCTTGTTCCTACAACACCTGTTTTCTTGTTCCTACAACACATGTTGTCTTGTTCCTACAACACCAACACCTGTTGTCTTGTTCCTATAACACCTGTTGTCTTGTTCCTACAACACCTGTTGTCTTGTTCCTACAACACCTGTTGTCTTGTTCCTACAACACCAACACCGGCTGTCTTGTTCTATAACACCAACACCTGTTGTCTTGTTCCTACAACACCTGTTGTCTTGTTCCTACAACACCTGTTGTCTTGTTCCTATAACACCTGTTGTCTTGTTCCTATAACACAAACACCTGTTGTATTGTTCCTACAACACCAGTTGTCTTGTTCCTACAACACCAGTTGTCTTGTTCCTACAACACCAACACCTGCTTTCTTGTTCCTATAACACCAACACCTGTTGTCTTGTTCCTATAACACCAACACCTGTTGTCTTGTTCCTACAACACCTGTTGTATTGTTCCTACAACACCAACACCTGTTGTCTTGTTCCTACAACACCAGTTGTCTTGTTCCTACAACACCAACACCTGTTGTCTTGTTCCTATAACACCAACACTTGTTGTCTTGTTCCTACAACACCAACACCTGTTGTATTGTTCCTACAACACCAGTTGTCTTGTTCCTACAACACCAACACCTGTTGTCTTGTTCCTATAACACCAACACCTTTTGTCTTGTTCCTACAACACCTGTTGTATTGTTCCTACAACACCAACACCTGTTTTCTTGTTCCTACAACACCAGTTGTCTTGTTCCTACAACACCAACACCTGTTGTCTTGTTCCTATAACACCAACACTTGTTGTCTTGTTCCTACAACACCAACACCTGTTGTATTGTTCCTACAACACCTGTTGTCTTGTTCCTACAACACTAACACCTGTTGACTTGTTCCTACAACACCAACATCTGTTTTCTTGTTCCTACAACACAACACCTGTTGTCTTGTTCCTACAACACCTGTTGTCTTGTTCATATAACACCAACACCTGTTGTCTTGTTCCTACAACACCAACACCTGTTGTCTTGTTCCTACAACATAACACCTGTTGTCTTGTTCCTACAACACCTGTTGTCTTGTTCCTACAACACCTGTTGTCTTGTTCCTACAACACCTGTTGTCTTGTTCCTACAACACCTGTTGTCTTGTTCCTATAACACCAACACCTGTTGTCTTGTTCCTACAACACCAACACCTGTTGTCTTGTTCCTACAACACCTGTTGTCTTGTTCCTACAACACCTGTTGTCTTGTTCCTACAACACCTGTTGTCTTGTTCCTATAACACCAACACCTGTTGTCTTGTTCCTACAACACCTGTTGTCTTGTTCCTATAACACCTGTTTTCTTGTTCCTATAAAACCTGTTGTCTTGTTCCTACAACACCAGTTGTCTTGTTCCTACAACACCTGTTGTCTTGTTCCTACAACACCAACACCTGTTGTCTTGTTCCTATAACACCTGTTGTCTTGTTCCTACAACACCTGTTTTCTTGTTCCTACAACACATGTTGTCTTGTTCCTACAACACCAACACCTGTTGTCTTGTTCCTATAACACCTGTTGTCTTGTTCCTACAACACCTGTTGTCTTGTTCCCACAACACCTGTTGTCTTGTTCCTACAACACCAACACCTGTTGTCTTGTTCCTACAACACCTGTTGTCTTGTTCCTATAACACCTGTTGTCTTGTTCCTACAACACCTGTTGTCTTGTTCCTACAACACCTCTTTCTTTTCCTAAACACCTGCTTTCTTGTTCCTATAACACCAACACCTGTTGTCTTGTTCCTCACCAACACCTGTTGTCTTGTTCCTACAACACCTAGTTGTCTTGTTCCTACCAACACCAACACTGTTGTCTTGTTCCTACAACACCAGTTGTCTTGTTCCTACAACACCAACACCTGTTGTCTTGTTCCTATAACACCAACACTTGTTGTCTTGTTCCTACAACACCAACACCTGTTGTATTGTTCCTACAACACCTGTTGTCTTGTTCCTACAACACTAACACCTGTTGACTTGTTCCTACAACACCAACATCTGTTTTCTTGTTCCTACAACACAACACCTGTTGTCTTGTTCCTACAACACCTGTTGTCTTGTTCATATAACACCAACACCTGTTGTCTTGTTCCTACAACACCAACACCTGTTGTCTTGTTCCTACAACATAACACCTGTTGTCTTGTTCCTACAACACCTGTTGTCTTGTTCCTACAACACCTGTTGTCTTGTTCCTACAACACCTGTTGTCTTGTTCCTACAACACCTGTTGTCTTGTTCCTATAACACCAACACCTGTTGTCTTGTTCCTACAACACCAACACCTGTTGTCTTGTTCCTACAACACCTGTTGTCTTGTTCCTACAACACCTGTTGTCTTGTTCCTATAACACCTGTTGTCTTGTTCCTATAACACCAACACCTGTTGTCTTGTTCTCTACAACACCTGTTGTCTTGTTCCTACAACACCTGTTGTCTTGTTCCTATAAAACCTGTTGTCTTGTTCCTACAACACTTCACAACACCTGTTGTCTTGTTCCTATAACACCAACACCTGTTTTCTTGTTCCTATAACACCTGTTGTCTTGTTCCTACAACACCTGTTGTCTTGTTCCTACAACACCTGTTGTCTTGTTCCTACAACACCAACACCTGTTGTCTTGTTCCTATAACACCTGTTGTCTTGTTCCTACAACACCTGTTGTCTTGTTCCTACAACACCTGTTGTCTTGTTCCTACAACACCAACACCTGTTGTCTTGTTCCTATAACACCAACACCTGTTGTCTTGTTCCTACAACACCTGTTGTCTTGTTCCTACAACACCTGTTGTCTTGTTCCTATAACACCTGTTGTCTTGTTCCTATAACACAAACACCTGTTGTATTGTTCCTACAACACCAGTTGTCTTGTTCCTACAACACCAGTTGTCTTGTTCCTACAACACCAACACCTGCTTTCTTGTTCCTATAACACCAACACCTGTTGTCTTGTTCCTACTACACCTGTTGTCTTGTTCCTACAACACCTGTTGTCTTGTTCCTACAACACCAACACCTGTTTTCTTGTTCCTATAACACCTGTTGTATAATTCCTATAACACCTGTTGTCTTTTTCCTATAACAGCTTTTGTCTTGTTCCTACAACACCTGTTGTCTTGTTCCTATAACACCAACACCTGTTGTCTTGTTCCTCTAACACCAACACCTGTTGTCTTGTTCCTACAACACCTGTTGTCTTGTTCCTACAACACCAACACATGTTGTCTTGTTCCTACAACACCAACACCTGTTGTCTTGTTCCTACAACACCAACACCTGTTGTCTTGTTCCTATAACACCAACACCGGGTTGTCTTGTTCCTATAACACCAACACCTGTTGTCTTGTTCCTATAACACCTGTTGTCTTGTTCCTACAACACCTGTTGTCTTGTTCCTACAACACCAACACCTGCTGTCTTGTTCCTACAACACCTGTTGTCTTGTTCCTACAACACCAACACCTGTTGTCTTGTTCCTACAAACCAACACCTGTTGTCTTGTTCCTATAACACCAACACCGGTTGTCTTGTTCCTATAACACCAACACCTGTTGTCTTGTTCCTATAACACCAACACCTGTTGTCTTGTTCCTATAACACCTGTTGTCTTGTTCCTACAACACCTGTTGTCTTGTTCCTATAACACCAACACCTGCTGTCTTGTTCCTATAACACCAACACCTGTTGTCTTGTTCCTACAACACCTGTTGTCTTGTTCCTACAACACCTGTAGTCTTGTTCCTACAACACCAACACCTGTAGTCTTGTTCCTATAACACCAACACCTGTTGTCTTGTTCCTATAACACCTGTTGTATTGTTCCTACAACACCTGTTGTCTTGTTCCTATAACACCAACACCTGCTGTCTTGTTCCTATAACACCAACACCTGTTGTCTTGTTCCTATAACACCTGTTGTCTTGTTCCTACAACACCTGTAGTCTTGTTCCTATAACACCAACACCTGTAGTCTTGTTCCTACAACACCAGTTGTCTTGTTCCTATAACACCTGTTGTCTTGTTCCTACAACACCTGTTGTCTTGTTCCTATAACACCAACACCTGTTGTCTTGTTCCTACAACACCTGTTGTCTTGTTCCTACAACACCAACACCTGTTGTCTTGTTCCTACAACACCAACACTTGTTGTATTGTTCCTACAACACCTGTTGTCTTGTTCCTACAACACCAACGCCTGTTGTCTTGTTCCTACAACACCTGTTGACTTGTTCCTACAACACCAACACCTGTTTTCTTGTTCCTACAACACCTGTTGTCTTGTTCCTATAACACCAACACCTGTTGTCTTGTTCCTACAACACCAACACTTGTTGTCTTGTTCCTACAACACCTGTTGTCATGTTCCTATAACACCAACACCTGTGTTCTTGTTCCTATAACACCAACACCTGTTGTCTTGTTCCTATAACACCAACACCTGTTGTCTTGTTCCTACAACACCAGTTGTCTTGTTCCTATAAAACCAACACCAGTTGTCTTGTTCCTATAACACCAACACCTGTTGTCTTGTTCCTACAACACCAACACCTGTTGTCTTGTTCCTACAACACCTGTTCTCTTGTTCCTACAACGCCTGTTGTCTTGTTCCTATAACACCTGTTGACTTGTTCCTACAACACCAACACCTGTTGTCTTGTTCCTACAACACCTGTTGACTTGTTCCTACAACACCAACACCTGTTGTCTTGTTCCTATAACACCAGTTGTCTTGTTCCTATAACATCAACACATGTTGTCTTGTTCCTACAACACCAACACCTGTTGTCTTGTTCCTATAACACCAACACCTGTTGTCTTGTTCCTTTAACACCAACACCTGTTTGAATATGGACCTTACAAGACTAGAGACAGCCTTCCAATCACCCAATACATCATCAGTAAACCACACTGGATCCTCTCTATTACCTGATCAATTACTTGTCCTTTAAAGGGTTCTTTAATGTGCTTCATTTAACCCAAGCACAACACTGGGGTCCAACAGACCACTGGGTGACCCTGCTGGTCATCTATGAACGTTTGAACATCTTGGGGAGAAAAATCTGGCCTTAAATGGCTATAATCTCCACCCGGCACAGCCAGTAGAGGACTGGCCACCCCTCAGAGCCTGGTTCCTCTCTACCCAGTAC
The DNA here is from genome assembly GCF_020615455.1 of Coregonus clupeaformis. Taxonomy (NCBI): domain Eukaryota; kingdom Metazoa; phylum Chordata; class Actinopteri; order Salmoniformes; family Salmonidae; genus Coregonus; species Coregonus clupeaformis. The sequence continues at coordinate 19,828,927 of NC_059230.1, read as the reverse complement.
AGCCAGAAGAGGACTGGCCACCCCTCAGAGCCTGGTTCCTCTCTACCCAGTACAGCCAGTAGAGGGACTGGCCACCCCTCAGAGCCTGGTTCCTCTGGTCTACCCAGTACAGCCAGTAGAGGACTGGCCACCCCTCAGAGCCTGGTTCCTCTCTACCCAGTACAGCCAGAAGAGGACTGGTCACCCCTCAGAGCCTGGTTCCTCTCTACCCAGTACAGCCAGTAGAGGACTGGTCACCCCTCAGAGCCTGGTTCCTCTGGTCTACCCAGTACAGCCAGAAGAGGACTGGCCACCCTCAGAGCCTGGTTCCTCTCTACCCAGTACAGCCAGAAGAGGACTGGCCACCCCTCAGAGCCTGGTTCCTCTGATCTACCCAGTACAGCCAGTAGAGGACTGGCCACCCTCAGAGCCTGGTTCCTCTGGTCTACCCAGTACAGCCACTAGAGGACTGGCCACCCCTCAGAGCCTGGTTCCTCTTGTCTACCCAGTACAGCCAGTAGAGGACTGGTCACCCCTCAGAGCCTGGTTCCTCTCTACCCAGTACAGCCAGTAGAGGGCTGGCCACCCCTCAGAGCCTGGTTCCTCTCTACCCAGTACAGCCAGTAGAGGACTGGTCACCCCTTAGAGCCTGGTTCCTCTCTACCCAGTACAGCCAGTAGAGGACTGGTCACCCCTTAGAGCCTGGTTCCTCTGGTCTACCCAGTACAGCCAGTAGAGGACTGGCCACCCCTCAGAGCCTGGTTCCTCTCTACCCAGTACAGCCAGTAGAGGACTGGCCACCCCTCAGAGCCTGGTTCCTCTCTACCCAGTACAGCCAGTAGAGGACTGGCCACCCCTCAGAGCCTGGTTCCTCTCTACCCAGTACAGCCAGTAGAGGACTGGCCACCCCTCAGAGCCTGGTTCCTCTCTACCCAGTACAGCCAGTAGAGGACTGGCCACCCCTCAGAGCCTGGTTCCTCTCTACCCAGTACAGCCAGTAGGGGACTGGCCACCCTCAGAGCCTGGTTCCTCTGGTCTACCCAGTACAGCCAGTAGAGGACTGGCCACCCCTCAGAGCCTGGTTCCTCTCTACCCAGTACAACCAGTAGAGGGACTGGCCACCCCTCAGAGCCTGGTTCCTCTCTACCCAGTACAGCCAGTAGAGGACTGGTCACCCCTTAGAGCCTGGTTCCTCTCTAGGTTTCTTCCTAGGTTCCTGCCTTTTCTAGGGAGTTTTTCCTAGCCACCGTGCTTCTACATCTGCATTGCTTGCTGTTTGGGGTTTTAGGCTGGGTTTTCTGTTTAGCACTTTGTGACATGAAAAGGCCTTTAGAAATACAATTTGATTGATTGATCTGCTTCTTCTGGGCAGGATAATCTGTTGGGTTTTCCACTCTTCTGTCTACACTCTGTGGTTACATGGAGAAGACAACTGGAAGGCTTCTCCTTTCCTGTCATGTGACTGTCTGTCTCTTCACAGAGAGAAAAACAGAGAACAACAGGGTGGGGGGGAAAATGAAAGAAACAGTGAGAAAGTTAAGAGAGTGGGTCAAAGTAATGTATCCTTGTCACATGTCATTACTGTCAATACAAACACCTACTTTACTCCTGTCCCCTGCAACTATCCCCCCACACACACACACACACAGCACACACACACACACACACACACACACACACACACACACACACAGAGACACACACACACAGACACACACAGAGAGACACACACACACACAGAGAGACCTCTGCTGCTGCTTTATGTAGTGCTAACAGTCCTGTTGGCCATCTAACGCCCCTAGGGGATCCCTCCAACACTGCATGTGTCACTGGGCTGGTGACACACATTCCCCTCAGAGTGTGTGTGTGTGTGTGTGTGTGTGTGTGTGTGTGTGTGTGTGTGTGCGTGACACAGTCCCCTCTCCCCCTGGCTGTGTAATATTAAGTAAAGCCACAGTGACAGGCCCACTCTCTGCCTGTCCCCAGGACCTGCTGGTGTCACCTCACATCAACCTTGTTTAGGACAGGAACACACACAGAGACACACACACAGAGACACACACACACACACACACACACACAAACACACACACACAAACACACACACACCCAGTACACACACACACACACACACACAATACAGGACACTTGTTGTGATTCATCATCACCACTAACATGCTGCTATCACCGTGTGTGTGTGTGTGTGTGTGTGTGTGTGTGTGTGTGTGTGTGTGTGTGTGTGTGTGTGTGTGTGTGTGTGTGTGTGTGTGTGTGTGTGTGTGTGTGTGTGTGTGTGTGTGTGTGTGTGTGTGTGTGTGTGTGTGTGTGTGTGTGTGTGTGTGTGTGTGTGGTGTGTCTCTGTGTGTGACCCCGGGGTGTGTGTTGATGGTAACAGCATGGGCGCTAAGTGGTGTTTAGATCAGTGTTAATTGCTTTACAGTGATATCAGAATGAGACTGCTGCCATCAACACTCTCCATGTCACATCCTCTTAGTTGGCTGGTGTTACACCCTGGTTCACTGTCACACAGAGTAGAGACACAATCGCCTACGGTTTTGTTTTAATCACTGTGATAGGCTAATCTTTAACCAGGACTGACTACCCCACTATTTATTTAACCAGGACTGACTACCCCACTATTTATTTAACCAGGACTGACTACCCCACTATTTATTTAACCAGGACTGACTACCCCACTATTTATTTAACCAGGACTGACTACCCCACTATTTATTTAACCAGGACTGACTACCCCACTATTTATTTAACCAGGACTGACTACCCCACTATTTATTATACCGGGACTGACTACCCCACTATTTATTTTACCGGGATGCCGGACCGTACCGGCTTACTTTAACCGAGACAGACACAGTTGATTTGGACACATAGGGCTGGTTTCCCGGACATACAGTGCATTTGGAAAGTATTCAGACCCCTTGACTTCTTCCACATTTTGTTCCATTACAGCCTTATTCTAAAATTGATTAAATTAATTTTTTTCCTCATCAATTACACACAATACCCCATAATGACTAAACGAAAACAGGTTTGTAGACATTTTTGCAAACTTATAAAAATACAAAACAGAAATACCTTATTTACATGTGTATTCAGACCCTTTGTTATGAGACTTGAAATTGAGCTCAGGTGCATCCTGTTTCCATTGATCATCCTTGAGATGTTTATGCAACTTGATTGGAGTTCACCTGTGGTAAATTCAATGGATTGGACATGATTTAAAGGCATACACCTGTCTATATAAGGTCCCCACAGTTGACAGTGCATGTCAGAGCAAAAACCAAGCCATGAGGTCAAAGGAATTGTCCGTAGAGCTCCGAGACAGGATTGTGTCGAAGCACAGATCTGGGGAAAGGTACCAAAACATTCCTGCAGCAGGAAGGGCCTTGGTCAGGGAGGTGACCAAGAACCCGATGACCACTCTGACAGAGCTCCAGAGTTCCTCTGTGGAGATGGGAGAACCTTCCAGAAAGACAACCATCTCTGCAGCACTCCACCAATCAGGCCTTTATGGTAGAGTGGCCAGACGGAAGCCACTCCTCAGTAAAAGGCACATGACAGCCCGCTTGGAGTTTGCCAAAAGGCACCTAAAGACTCTCAGACCATGAGAAAGAAGATTCTCTGGTCTGATGAAACTAAGATTGAACTCTTTGGCCTGAATGCCAAGCGTCACGTCTGGAGGAAACCTGGCACCATCCCTACGTTGAAGCATGGTGGTGGCAGCATCATGCTGTGGGGATGTTTTTCAGCGGCAGGGGCTGGGAGACTAGTATGGATCGAGGCAAAGATGAACGGAGCAAAGTACAGAGACATCCTTGATGAAAACCTGCTCCAGACCGATCAGGAACTCAGACTGGGGCGAAGGATCACCTTCCAAAAGGACAATGACCCTAAGCACACAGTCAAGACAACGCAGGAGTGGCTTCGGGACAAGTCTTTGAATGTCCTTGAGTGGCCCAGCCAGAGCCCAGACTTGAACCCAATCGAACGTCTCTGGAAAGACCTGAACATAGCTGTGCGGAGACACTCCCCATCCAACCTGACAGAGCTTGAGAGGATCTGCAGAGAAGAATGGGAGAAACTCCCCAAATACAGGTGTGCCAAGCTTGTAGCGTCATACCCAAGAAGACTCCAGGCTGTAATCGCTGCCAAAAGGTTCTTCAACAAAGTACTGAGTAAAGGGTCTGAATACTTATGTAAATGTGATATTTCTGTTTTTTTATTTGTTATAAATGTGCAAAAATGTCTAAAAACCTGTTTTTGCTTCGTCATTATGGGGTATTGAGTGTAGATTGATGATGGGGGAAAAAACAATTTAATCCATTTTAGAATAAGGCTGTAACGTAACAAAATGTGGAAAAAGAATATCAATCGAAAGTGCTTCTTAGTCCAAGATTAGTCAAATCAAATCAAATTTTACGCCGAACAGGTGTAGACCTTACAGTAGCAGCAGCGTAAAGAGGGGGATGTGGTGGGGGTACCGCTTGCCGTGCGGTAGCAGAGAGAACAGTCTATGACTTGGGTGGCTGGAGTCTTTGACAATTTTTAGGGCCTTCCTCTGACACCGCCTGGTATAGAGGTCCTGGATGGCAGGAAGCTCGGCCCCAGTGATGTACTGGGCCGTACGCACTACCCTCTGTAGTGCCTTGCGGTCGGAGGCCGAGCAGTTGCCATACCAGGCGGTGATGCAACCAGTCAGGATGCTCTCGATGGTGCAGCTGTAGAACTTTTTGAGGATTTGAGGACCGATGCCAGATCTTTTCAGTCTCCTGAGGGGGAATAGGCTTTGTCGTGCCCTCTTCACGAATGTCTTGGTGTGTTTGGACCATGATAGTTTGTTGGTGATGTGGACACCGTTAGTGTTAATCTGTGTCTGGGAAACTGGCCCATGTCGTATAGTATGAACGAACGAACGTAAGCCAACTGGACAATATGTTGCAATCACCAGCAACATACCAATGGCGTCATACAGTCATACCTTCATTGGTAATCACCGGCACTTATCACCCACGCTGGAACCATCAACACACACACACACACAGAGACACAAACACAAACACACACACACACACACACAGGTTAACCTCAACCCCACAAACACACAAACACACATTTGTCCATGTGTCTCCAAACATAACATTTTTAAGTTTCTCCAAACGTCAAATTTCAAAGTTAAGGGTTAAGGTTTTTAATAGGATTAAAACATTAAGTCAAGAGTGTTTACCACTGGGATTGAACAAGCGACGTTCAGATCCGGAGTCGTGGGATTACACCCCAGTCCACAAGGCCCAGGCAAAACCCAAGCCTACTGAATGGCATTAGCGCTCACTGTTGCCCGTAGTGGCTGGTTTTGAAGGCATTTCCCGATGTCCTCAGGACATAATGTCCAATTTCGAAGTCAATCTTGAGCAATCTGCAACAATACCCTTGAAACTTTTTTTAACTCCTCAAACACACACACACACACACACACACACACACACACTCACAGCGAGACTGAAACAGTACAGATTCCTTTAATTCAGATGTTGTCTCTGGTACGCTTTAAAAGCTGGCTGGCTCACTGTGTGTGTGTGTGTGTGTGTGTGTGTGTGTGTGTGTGTGTGTGTGTGACTGTTACAGTATCATGCTGGCTCGCTGTTAGAGTTTACTTAAAAGCATACCAAAACGCCATCAACCCCAACCACATCAACCCCTGAGCCAAATGCCCCTATGTGTGAGTGAGCTTGCCTTTATCATCACTGCATTTCCATTTAAAGGTTCATGACAACGGAAGGACAAAGTGTAGCAATAGCTAACCTGCAGTAATTCTGGAGGCGGTTAGCACATTTAGTAACAAGACACTAGAGGGCTAACATGAAGGACAGTAGGGTCAGTGTGCTAGTGACAGAGGTTAGCAACAAGACCGCTAGCTACAACAGGATTAGCATGCTAGTGACAGAGGTTAGCAAACAAGACCGCTAGCTACAACAGGATTAGCATGCTAGTGACAGAGGTTAGCAAACAAGACCGCTAGCTACAACAAGATTAGCATGCTAGTGACAGAGGTTAGCAAACAAGACTGCTAGTGACACCAGAGCTAACATGCCAATGACAGAGGTTAGTGACAAGACTGCTAGTGACACCAGAGCTAGCATGCTAGTAAGAGAGGTTAGCACTAGCTACAACAAGGTTAGCATGCTAGTGACAGAGGTTAGCTACAAGACTGCTAGCAACAACAGAGCTAGCATGCTAATGGGGGGGGGGGGGAGGTGGGGGAAGAAAACTGGATACAAATCTAATACTAGAAACACACACTGTATGTCTTGAGAAGAGAAACCATGGCGACAGCTGTGTGGCCTGGCAGTTCGGTCACTGTGCGTCGTCATGACGCTGTGACAGATCAGCTCCTATAGCGTCAACATGTCACCCACAGAATCACCTCCATATGTGTGTGTTCAGCCGTGTGTGTGTGTGTGTGTGTTCAGCCGTGTGTGTGTGTGTGTGTGTGTGTTCAGCCGTGTGTGTGTGTGTGTTCAGCCGTGTGTGTGTGTGTGTTCAGCCGTGTGTGTGTGTGTCTGTGTGGTAATTGAGGTGTGTTCATATTAGCCGGTATTGTTCTGAGTCTGATTGAAACCAGCACTGGCCTGTATTACACTCACTACTATTAAACATCATCTCTACGTACGTACGTGTGTGTGTGTGTGTGTGTGTGTGTGTGTGTGTGTGTGTGTGTGTGTGTGTGTGTGTCTGTGTGTGTGTGTGTGTGTGTGTGTGTGTGTGTGTGTGTGTGTGTGTGTGTGTGTGTGTGTGTGTCTGTGTGGTAACTAAGGTGTGTTCATATTAGCCGGTATTGTTCTGAGTCTGATTGAAACCAGCACTGGCCTGTTTTACACTCACTACTCTTAAACATCATCTCTACGTACGTGTGTGTGTGTGCGTGTGTGTGTGTGTGTGTGTGTGTGTGTGTGTGTGTGTGTGTGTGTGTGTGTGTGTGTGTGTGTGTGTGTGTG
>NC_059230.1:19759435-19819435 GCF_020615455.1 Coregonus clupeaformis | reverse complement strand
ATAAGTGTCCCCTCTGCCCCCCTTGTCCTTGTGGGTGAATGTTAGTTGTGAGAGTAGTGGAGCTACTCATAATATTGTGTTGCCAGGGTAGATTTTCCCCTGTGCCTATGTATTATTGGATTCTACCGTTACAGTGTATTTTTCCAGGGTAGATTTCCGCCCGTGCCTATGTATTATTGGATTCTACCGTTACAGTGTATTTGCCAGGGATGAGCGTTTCCCCTGTGCCTGTTTCGTTGATCGCTATTTGAGCGCGTTTGCGCGTCAACGAAGGAATAAACTCTGTATTCTGTGATTTACCCTGCTGCGCCTGACTCCTCCCATCACGTCGAAGGCGAATTCCAGGAGAACTCCGGAACGTTGAGTGTTCCACATCCCGCCTGGGGTGTGTGTGTGTGTGTGTGTGTGTGTGTGAGTGTCTGTGTGTGTGTGTGTGTGTGTGTGTGTGTGTGTGTGTGTGTGTGTGGTGCAGTGGTTCTACAGCCTGACTGTGCATGGGTCCTACGGCGACAGGGCTGTTTCCACGGTGACCCCAGAACCTGGCCGGAGGTCAACATTCTAAAGGTCAACGCAAAGCCTTATGGGTACTGAGTCTGGCCCCTGAGCAAGGACACAGAGAGAGAAATAGAGAGAGAGAGAAACAGAGAGACAGAGAGATAGAGAGAGAGAGAGAGAGAGAGAGAGAGAGAGAGAGAGAGAGAGAGAGAGAGAGAGAGAGAGAGAGAGAGAGAGAGAGAGAGAGAGAGAGAGAGAGAGAGAGAGAGAGAGAGAGAGAGAGAGAGAGAGAGAGAGATAGAGATAGTGTGTGGTGTGTTAACACAGTGGACAACACAACACAATTAATTGATGGCATTGCCTGGGCATGTATGCATGTACGTACTTGTGTGTTTGTGAGAACGTGCATGTGTACTTTATGAGAGCGTGTGTGTGTGTGTGTGTGTGTGTGTGTTGATTGATTGATAGAGTGGGTGGGTGACTAACATTGTCCATGTTCTCTCACTCATTCAACATTCCAAACACTCCTCCTCCCCATTCAGGAAGGGCTGGGGAAGCCAGCGTGGTGTGTTGTGAAGGAGATGGGGAAGCCAGCGTGGTGTGTGTTGTGAAGGAGATGGGGAAGCCAGCGTGGTGTGGTGTGAAGGAGATGGGGAAGCCAGCGTGGTGTGTTGTGAAGGAGATGGGGAAGCCAGCGTGGTGTGTTGTGAAGGAGATTGGGAAGCCAGCGTGGTGTGTGGTGTGAAGGAGATGGGGAAGCCAGCGTGGTGTGTGTTGTGAAGGAGATGGGGAAGCCAGCGTGGTGTGTGTTGTGAAGGAGATGGGGAAGCCAGCGTGGTGTGTGTTGTGAAGGAGATGGGGAAGCTAGCGTGGTGTGTGTTGTGAAGGAGATGGGGATGCCAGCGTGGTGTGTTGTGAAGGAGATGGGGAAGCCAGCGTGGTGTGTTGTGAAGGAGATGGGGAAGCCAGTTTCCTTTACTTTTATTGAGTTGACCTGAGGAAGTGGGGCTCTACCTTGAGAAATGGTTCACACACTTGGAGGATGTGTGTATGTTTATATAATCAACATTATCACTTGTCTGTGTGTGTGTGTGTGTGTGTGTGTGTGTGTGTGTGTGTGTGTGTGTGTGTGTGTGTGTGTGTGTGTGTGTGTGTGTGTGTATTTATGTATAGGGTGGTAGATTAATTTGATGACTCCACAGTTGGCCAGACTTCCTCTTTGGCCTGGCAGCGCTGTTGGAATCAGCTGACGTGTGTGTGTGTGTGTGTGTGTGTGTTTGTTGATTGATAGAGTGGGTGACTAATATTGTCCATGTTCTGAAGGAGATGGGGAAGCCAGCATGGTGTGTTGTGAAGGAGATGGGGAATCCAGCGTGGTGTGTTGTGAAGGAGATGGGGAATCCAGCGTGGTGGATTCCCCATCTCCTTCACAACAACAATGAATTGTGTTGTGTTGTCCACTGTGTTAACCAGAAACACACCACACACTAACTGCCAACAGAAGGTTTAATGTGTTGTGTGTTGTCCACTGTGTTAACCAGAAACACACCACACACTAACTGCCAATAGAAGGTTTAATGTGAAACACGGCTCTACTCATAAACACTAAACTCTACTCTATAAACCCTGTTTCATTAGTGAGACAGAGAGAGAGGGCTGGGGGCATGTGGGTTAGATTAACTCTATAAACCCTGTTTCATTAGTGAGACAGAGAGAGAGGGCTGGGGGCATGTGGGTTAGATTAACTCTATAAACCCTGTTTCATTAGTGAGACAGAGAGAGAGGGCTGGGGGCATGTGGGTTAGATTAACTCTATAAACCCTGTTTCATTAGTGAGACAGAGAGAGAGGGCTGGGGGCATGTGGGTTAGATTAACTCTACTCTATAAACCCTGTTTCATTAGTGAGACAGAGAGAGAGGGCAGGGGGCATGTGGGTTAGATTAACTCTACTCTATAAACCCTGTTTCATTAGTGAGACAGAGAGAGAGAGATGGGGAAGCCAGCATGGTGTGTGTTGTGAATGAGATGGGGAAGCCAGCGGGGCTTCCCCATCTCCTTCCCACCACGCTGGCTTCCCCATCTCCTTCACACCACACCACGCTGGCTTCCCCATCTCATTCACAACACACACCATGCTGGCTTCCCCATCTCCTTCACAACACACCACACTGGCTTCCCCATCTCCTTCACAACACACCACGCTGGCTTCCCCATCTCCTTCACAACACACCACGCTGGCTTCCCCATCTCCTTCACACCACACACCACGCTGGCTTCCCCATCTCCTTCACAACACACCACGCTGGCTTCCCCATCTCCTTCACAACACACACCACGCTGGCTTCCCCATCTCCTTCACAACACACCACGCTGGCTTCCCCATCTCCTTCACAACACACCACGCTGGCTTCCCCGTCTCCTTCACAACACACCACGCTGGATTCCCCATCTCCTTCACACCACACACCACGCTGGCTTCCCCATCTCCTTCACAACACACCACGCTGGCTTCCCCATCTCCTTCACAACACACACCACACTGGCTTCCCCATCTCCTTCACAACACACACAACGCTGGCTTCCCCCTCTCCTTCACACCACACACCACGCTGGCTTCCCCATCTCCTTCACAACACACACCACGCTAGCTTCCCCATCTCCTTCACAACACACCACGCTGGCTTCCCCATCTCCTTCACCACACACCACACTGGCTTCCCCATCTCCTTCACAACACACACCACGCTGGCTTCCCCATCTCCTTCACAACACACACCACGCTGGCTTCCCCATCTCATTCACAACACACACCACGCTGGCTTCCCCATCTCCTTCACACCACACACCAAGCTGGCTTCCCCAGCTCCTTCACAACACACCACGCTGGCTTCCCCAGCCCTTCCTGAATGGGGAGGAGGAGTGTTTGGAATGTTGAATGAGTGAGAGAACATGGACAATATTAGTCACCCACCCACTCTATCAATCAACACACACACACACACACACACACACACACACACACACACACACACACACACACTCTCATAAAGTACACATGCACGTTCTCACAAACACACACACAAGTACGTACACGCATACATGCCCAGGCAATGCCATCAATGAATTGTGTTGTGTTGTCCACTGTGTTAACCAGAAACACACCACACACTAACTGCCAACAGAAGGTTTAATGTGTTGTGTGTTGTCCACTGTGTTAACCAGAAACACACCACACACTAACTGCCAATAGAAGGTTTAATGTGAAACACGGCTCTACTCATAAACACTAAACTCTACTCTATAAACCCTGTTTCATTAGTGAGACAGAGAGAGAGGGCTGGGGGCATGTGGGTTAGATTAACTCTATAAACCCTGTTTCATTAGTGAGACAGAGAGAGAGGGCTGGGGGCATGTGGGTTAGATTAACTCTACTCTATAGACCCTGTTTCATTAGTGAGACAGAGAGAGAGGGCTGGGGGCATGTGGGTTAGATTAACTCTACTCTATAGACCCTGTTTCATTAGTGAGACAGAGAGAGAGGGCTGGGGGCATGTGGGTTAGATTAACTCTATAAACCCTGTTTCATTAGTGAGACAGAGAGAGAGGGCAGGGGGCATGTGGGTTAGATTAACTCTATAAACCCTGTTTCATTAGTGAGACAGAGAGAGAGGGCAGGGGGCATGTGGGTTAGATTAACTCTACTCTATAAACCCTGTTTCATTAGTGAGACAGAGAGAGAGGGCAGGGGGCATGTGGGTTAGATTAACTCTATAAACCCTGTTTCATTAGTGAGACAGAGAGAGAGGGCTGGGGGCATGTGGGTTAGATTAACTCTACTCTATAAACCCTGTTTCATTAGTGAGACAGAGAGAGAGGGCTGGGGGCATGTGGGTTAGATTAACTCTACTCTATAAACCCTGTTTCATTAGTGAGACAGAGAGAGAGGGCTGGGGGCATGTGGGTTAGATTAACTCTACTCTATAAACCCTGTTTCATTAGTGAGACAGAGAGAGAGGGCTGGGGGCATGTGGGTTAGATTAACTCTACTCTATAAACCCTGTTTCATTAGTGAGACAGAGAGAGAGGGCTGGGGGCATGTGGGTTAGATTAACTCTACTCTATAAACCCTGTTTCATTAGTGAGACAGAGAGAGAGGGCTGGGGGCATGTGGGTTAGATTAACTCTACTCTATAAACCCTGTTTCATTAGTGAGACAGAGAGAGAGGGCTGGGGGCATGTGGGTTAGATTAACTCTATAAACCCTGTTTCATTAGTGAGACAGAGAGAGAGGGCAGGGGGCATGTGGGTTAGATTAACTCTATAAACCCTGTTTCATTAGTGAGACAGAGAGAGAGGGCTGGGGGCATGTGGGTTAGATTAACTCTACTCTATAAACCCTGTTTCATTAGTGAGACAGAGAGAGAGGGCTGGGGGCATGTGGGTTAGATTAACTCTATAAACCCTGTTTCATTAGTGAGACAGAGAGAGAGGGCTGGGGGCATGTGGGTTAGATTAACTCTATAAACCCTGTTTCATTAGTGAGACAGAGAGAGAGGGCAGGGGGCATGTGGGTTAGATTAACTCTACTCTATAAACCCTGTTTCATTAGTGAGACAGAGAGAGAGGGCTGGGGGCATGTGGGTTAGATTAACTCTACTCTATAAACCCTGTTTCATTAGTGAGACAGAGAGAGAGGGCTGGGGGCATGTGGGTTAGATTAACTCTATAAACCCTGTTTCATTAGTGAGACAGAGAGAGAGGGCTGGGGGCATGTGGGTTAGATTAACTCTACTCTATAAACCCTGTTTCATTAGTGAGACAGAGAGAGAGGGCAGGGGGCATGTGGGTTAGATTAACTCTATAAACCCTGTTTCATTAGTGAGACAGAGAGAGAGGGCTGGGGGCATGTGGGTTAGATTAACTCTATAAACCCTGTTTCATTAGTGAGACAGAGAGAGAGGGCAGGGGGCATGTGGGTTAGATTAACTATACTCTATAAACCCTGTTTCATTAGTGAGACAGAGAGAGAGGGCTGGGGGGCATGTGGGTTAGATTAACTCTATAAACCCTGTTTCATTAGTGAGACAGAGAGAGAGGGCTGGGGGCATGTGGGTTAGATTAACTCTATAAACCCTGTTTCATTAGTGAGACAGAGAGAGAGGGCTGGGGGCATGTGGGTTAGATTAACTCTACTCTATAAACCCTGTTTCATTAGTGAGACAGAGAGAGAGGGCTGGGGGCATGTGGGTTAGATTAACTATACTCTATAAACCCTGTTTCATTAGTGAGACAGAGAGAGAGGGCTGGGGGCATGTGGGTTAGATTAACTCTATAAACCCTGTTTCATTAGTGAGACAGAGAGAGAGGGCTGGGGGCATGTGGGTTAGATTAACTCTACTCTATAAACCCTGTTTCATTAGTGAGACAGAGAGAGAGGGCTGGGGGTATGTGGGTTAGATTAACTCTACTATATAAACCCTGTTTCATTAGTGAGACAGAGAGAGAGGGCTGGGGGCATGTGGGTTAGATTAACTCTACTCTATAAACCCTGTTTCATTAGTGAGACAGAGAGAGAGGGCTGGGGGCATGTGGGTTAGATTAACTCTATAAACCCTGTTTCATTAGTGAGACAGAGAGAGAGGGCTGGGGGCATGTGGGTTAGATTAACTCTACTCTATAAACCCTGTTTCATTAGTGAGACAGAGAGAGAGGGCTGGGGGCATGTGGGTTAGATTAACTCTACTCTATAAACCCTGTTTCATTAGTGAGACAGAGAGAGAGGGCAGGGGGCATGTGGGTTAGATTAACTCTATAAACCCTGTTTCATTAGTGAGACAGAGAGAGAGGGCTGGGGGCATGTGGGTTAGATTAACTCTATAAACCCTGTTTCATTAGTGAGACAGAGAGAGAGGGCAGGGGGCATGTGGGTTAGATTAACTCTACTCTATAAACCCTGTTTCATTAGTGAGACAGAGAGAGAGGGCAGGGGGCATGTGGGTTAGATTAACTCTATAAACCCTGTTTCATTAGTGAGACAGAGAGAGAGGGCAGGGGGCATGTGGGTTAGATTAACTCTACTCTATGAACCCTGTTTCATTAGTGAGACAGAGAGAGAGGGCAGGGGGCATGTGGGTTAGATTAACTCTACTCTATAAACCCTGTTTCATTAGTGAGACAGAGAGAGAGGGCAGGGGGCATGTGGGTTAGATTAACTCTACTCTATAAACCCTGTTTCATTAGTGAGACAGAGAGAGAGGGCTGGGGGCATGTGGGTTAGATTAACTCTACTCTATAAACCCTGTTTCATTAGTGAGACAGAGAGAGAGGGCTGGGGGCATGTGGGTTAGATTAACTCTATAAACCCTGTTTCATTAGTGAGACAGAGAGAGAGGGCTGGGGGCATGTGGGTTAGATTAACTCTATAAACCCTGTTTCATTAGTGAGACAGAGAGAGAGGGCAGGGGGCATGTGGGTTAGATTAACTCTATAAACCCTGTTTCATTAGTGAGACAGAGAGAGAGAGGGCTGGGGGCATGTGGGTTAGATTAACTATACTCTATAAACCCTGTTTCATTAGTGAGACAGCGAGAGAGGGCAGGGGGCATGTGGGTTAGATTAACTCTACTCTATAAACCCTGTTTCATTAGTGAGACAGAGAGAGAGGCTGGGGGCATGTGGGTTAGATTAACTCTACTCTATAAACCCTGTTTCATTAGTGAGACAGAGAGAGAGGGCTGGGGGCATGTGGGTTAGATTAACTCTACTCTATAAACCCTGTTTCATTAGTGAGACAGAGAGAGAGGGCTGGGGGCATGTGGGTTAGATTAACTCTATAAACCCTGTTTCATTAGTGAGACAGAGAGAGAGGGCAGGGGGCATGTGGGTTAGATTAACTCTATAAACCCTGTTTCATTAGTGAGACAGAGAGAGAGGGCTGGGGGCATGTGGGTTAGATTAACTCTATAGACCCTGTTTCATTAGTGAGACAGAGAGAGAGAGGGCTGGGGGCATGTGGGTTAGATTAACTCTATAAACCCTGTTTCATTAGTGAGACAGAGAGAGAGGGCTGGGGGCATGTGGGTTAGATTAACTCTACTCTATAAACCCTGTTTCATTAGTGAGACAGAGAGAGAGGGCTGGGGGCATGTGGGTTAGATTAACTCTATAAACCCTGTTTCATTAGTGAGACAGAGAGAGAGGGCTGGGGGCATGTGGGTTAGATTAACTCTACTCTATAAACCCTGTTTCATTAGTGAGACAGAGAGAGAGGGCAGGGGGCATGTGGGTTAGATTAACTCTACTCTATAAACCCTGTTTCATTAGTGAGACAGAGAGAGAGGGCAGGGGGCATGTGGGTTAGATTAACTCTACTCTATAAACCCTGTTTCATTAGTGAGACAGAGAGAGAGGGCTGGGGGCATGTGGGTTAGATTAACTCTACTCTATAAACCCTGTTTCATTAGTGAGACAGAGAGAGAGGGCTGGGGGGCATGTGGGTTAGATTAACTCTATAAACCCTGTTTCATTAGTGAGACAGAGAGAGAGGGCTGGGGGCATGTGGGTTAGATTAACTATACTCTATAAACCCTGTTTCATTAGTGAGACAGAGAGAGAGCGCTGGGGGCATGTGGGTTAGATTAACTCTATAGACCCTGTTTCATTAGTGAGACAGAGAGAGAGGGCAGGGGGCATGTGGGTTAGATTAACTCTACTCTATAAACCCTGTTTCATTAGTGAGACAGAGAGAGAGGGCAGGGGGCATGTGGGTTAGATTAACTATACTCTATAAACCCTGTTTCATTAGTGAGACAGAGAGAGAGGGCTGGGGGCATGTGGGTTAGATTAACTCTATAAACCCTGTTTCATTAGTGAGACAGAGAGAGAGGGCAGGGGGCATGTGGGTTAGATTAACTCTATAAACCCTGTTTCATTAGTGAGACAGAGAGAGAGGGCAGGGGGCATGTGGGTTAGATTAACTCTATAAACCCTGTTTCATTAGTGAGACAGAGAGAGAGGGCTGGGGGCATGTGGGTTAGATTAACTCTACTCTATAAACCCTGTTTCATTAGTGAGACAGAGAGAGAGGGCTGGGGGCATGTGGGTTAGATTAACTCTATAAACCCTGTTTCATTAGTGAGACAGAGAGAGAGGGCTGGGGGCATGTGGGTTAGATTAACTCTACTCTATAAACCCTGTTTCATTAGTGAGACAGAGAGAGAGGGCAGGGGGCATGTGGGTTAGATTAACTCTATAAACCCTGTTTCATTAGTGAGACAGAGAGAGAGGGCAGGGGGCATGTGGGTTAGATTAACTCTATAAACCCTGTTTCATTAGTGAGACAGAGAGAGAGGGCTGGGGGCATGTGGGTTAGATTAACTCTACTCTATAAACCCTGTTTCATTAGTGAGACAGAGAGAGAGGGCTGGGGGCATGTGGGTTAGATTAACTCTACTCTATAAACCCTGTTTCATTAGTGAGACAGAGAGAGAGGGCTGGGGGGCATGTGGGTTAGATTAACTCTACTCTATAAACCCTGTTTCATTAGTGAGACAGAGAGAGGGGGCTGGGGGCATGTGGGTTAGATTAACTCTACTCTATAAACCCTGTTTCATTAGTGAGACAGAGAGAGAGGGCAGGGGGCATGTGGGTTAGATTAACTCTATAAACCCTGTTTCATTAGTGAGACAGAGAGAGAGGGCAGGGGGCATGTGGGTTAGATTAACTCTATAAACCCTGTTTCATTAGTGAGACAGAGAGAGAGGGCTGGGGGCATGTGGGTTAGATTAACTCTACTCTATAAACCCTGTTTCATTAGTGAGACAGAGAGAGAGGGCAGGGGGCATGTGGGTTAGATTAACTCTATAAACCCTGTTTCATTAGTGAGACAGAGAGAGAGGGCTGGGGGCATGTGGGTTAGATTAACTCTACTCTATAAACCCTGTTTCATTAGTGAGACAGAGAGAGAGGGCAGGGGGCATGTGGGTTAGATTAACTCTACTCTATAAACCCTGTTTCATTAGTGAGACAGAGAGAGAGGGCTGGGGGCATGTGGGTTAGATTAACTCTATAAACCCTGTTTCATTAGTGAGACAGATAGAGAGGGCTGGGGGCATGTGGGTTAGATTAACTCTATAAACCCTGTTTCATTAGTGAGACAGAGAGAGAGGGCAGGGGGCATGTGGGTTAGATTAACTCTATAAACCCTGTTTCATTAGTGAGACAGAGAGAGAGGGCTGGGGGCATGTGGGTTAGATTAACTCTATAAACCCTGTTTCATTAGTGAGACAGAGAGAGAGGGCTGGGGGCATGTGGGTTAGATTAACTCTACTCTATAAACCCTGTTTCATTAGTGAGACAGAGAGAGAGGGCTGGGGGCATGTGGGTTAGATTAACTCTACTCTATAAACCCTGTTTCATTAGTGAGACAGAGAGAGGGAGAGAGAGGAGAGAGAGACAGAGAAATAGAGAGAGAGGGAGAGAGAGAGAGAGAGAGACTGTGGGAGTAGGCAGACCTGGCTCTCAAGAGAAGACAGGCTATGTGCACACTGCCCACAAAATGAGGTGGAAACTGAGCTGCACTTCCTAACCTCCTGCCAAATGTATGACCAAATTAGAGACACATATTTCCCTCAGATTACACAGACCCACAAAGAATTTGAAAACAAATCCAATCTTGATAAACTCCCATATCTATTGGGTGAAATACCACAGTGTGCCATCACAGCAGCAAGATTTGTGACCTGTTGCCACAAGAAAAGGGCAACCAGTGAAGAACAAACACCATTGTAAATACAACCCATATTTATGTTGATTTATTTTCCAATTTGTACTTTAACTATTTCCACATCGTTACAACACTGTATATAGACATAATATGACATTTGAAATGTCTTTATTCTTTTTGAACTTTTGTGAGTGTAATGTTTACTGTTAATGTTTATTGTTCATTTCACATTTGTTTATTATCTATTTCACTTGCTTTGGCAATGTTAACATATGTTTCCCATGCCAATAAAGCCCTTAAATTGAATTGAAATTGAGAGACAGACAGACAGACAGACAGAGCGAGAGAGAGAGAGAGAGAGAGAGAGAGAGAGAGAGAGACATAGAGAGAGAGAGAGACATAGAGAGAGAGAGAGAGAGACAGAGAGAGAGAGAGAGAGAGAGAGAGAGAGAGAGAGAGAGAGAGAGAGAGAGTGTGTGTGTAAGGGAAATAGAGAATGGAGAGACCGAGGCCAGGATATGGTTGGCATGCTGCTGGATGGAGAGATGGAAACGCAACACTTTGTCTCAAGACCAGAGACACACACAGAGAGTATAAGGTCAGATGCATTAGATATTGCAGGTATTTACAGCGCTGTGTGTGTGTGTGTGTGGGGGGGGGGGGGGTATTAAGGAGAGGGGGTGATTAATGAGGGCAGGTGGGAGTCTCTCTCTCTCTCTCTCTCTCTCTCTCTCAATGGTCTGTGGCCCCCTGAGTTGTCTGACTGAGAACCATGGACCTCAGACACGATTCACGTTTCACTGATTTAGGAGTGCTATATAAACATGGACAGCTCCAAATATCAAACTACTATTTCATTTCACTATCATTACATAAACATCAAACGCCTCCCAAGATATTGGAGTTATGTGTATGAGGGAGGTTATAAATGAATCACTGGCTGACACTTCCTGAAAACAGAACTATTTGAGCATCCAGGCAGAGTCAACCAACCAGCCGTCAGTTTATTAGTACCATATGAACATCCAACCAACCAGCCGTCAGTTTATTAGTACCATATGAACATCCAACCAACCAGCCGTCAGTTTATTAGTACCATATGAACATCCAACCAACCAGCCGTCAGCTTATTAGTACCATATGAACATCCAACCAACCAGCCGTCAGTTTATTAGTACCATATGAACATCCAACCAACCAGCCGTCAGCTTATTAGTACCATATGAACATCCAACCAACCAGCCGTCAGTTTATTAGTACCATATGAACATCCAACCAACCAGCCGTCAGTTTATTAGTACCATATGAACATCCAACCAACCAGCCGTCAGTTTATTAGTACCATGTGAACATCCAACCAACCAGCCGTCAGCTTATTAGTACCATATGAACATCCAACCAACCAGCCG
Source organism: Coregonus clupeaformis (assembly GCF_020615455.1). Classification (NCBI taxonomy): domain Eukaryota; kingdom Metazoa; phylum Chordata; class Actinopteri; order Salmoniformes; family Salmonidae; genus Coregonus; species Coregonus clupeaformis. Next base: position 19,807,806 of record NC_059230.1, on the reverse strand, counting down.
TCAGCTTATTAGTACCATATGAACATCCAACCAACCAGCCGTCAGTTTATTAGTACCATATGAACATCCAACCAACCAGCCGTCAGTTTATTAGTACCATATGAACATCCAACCAACCAGCCGTCAGCTTATTAGTACCATATGAACATCCAACCAACCAGCCGTCAGTTTATTAGTACCATATGAACATCCAACCAACCAGCCGTCAGCTTATTAGTACCATATGAACATCCAACCAACCAGCCGTCAGCTTATTAGTACCATATGAACATCCAACCAACCAGCCATCAGCTTATTAGTACCATATGAACATCCAACCAACCAGCCGTCAGCTTATTAGTACCATATGAACATCCAACCAACCAGCCGTCAGTTTATTAGTACCATATGAACATCCAACCAACCAGCCGTCAGTTTATTAGTACCATATGAACATCCAACCAACCAGCCGTCAGCTTATTAGTACCATATGAACATCCAACCAACCAGCCGTCAGCTTATTAGTACCATATGAACATCCAACCAACCAGCCGTCAGTTTATTAGTACCATATGAACATCCAACCAACCAGCCGTCAGTTTATTAGTACCATATGAACATCCAACCAACCAGCCGTCAGTTTATTAGTACCATATGAACATCCAACCAACCAGCCGTCAGTTTATTAGTACCATATGAACATCCAACCAACCAGCCGTCAGTTTATTAGTACCATATGAACATCCAACCAACCAGCCGTCAGTTTATTAGTACCATATGAACATCCAACCAACCAGCCGTCAGCTTATTAGTACCATATGAACATCCAACCAACCAGCCGTCAGTTTATTAGTACCATATTATTCTTTTTGAACTTTTGTGAGTGTAATGTTTACTGTTAATGTTTATTGTTCATTTCACATTTGTTTATTATCTATTTCACTTGCTTTGGCAATGTTAACATATGTTTCCCATGCCAATAAAGCCCTTAAATTGAATTGAAATTGAGAGACAGACAGACAGACAGACAGAGCGAGAGAGAGAGAGAGAGAGAGAGAGAGAGAGAGAGACATAGAGAGAGAGAGAGACATAGAGAGAGAGAGAGAGAGACAGAGAGAGAGAGAGAGAGAGAGAGAGAGAGAGAGAGAGAGAGAGAGAGAGAGAGAGAGAGAGAGAGTGTGTGTGTAAGGGAAATAGAGAATGGAGAGACCGAGGCCAGGATATGGTTGGCATGCTGCTGGATGGAGAGATGGAAACGCAACACTTTGTCTCAAGACCAGAGACACACACAGAGAGTATAAGGTCAGATGCATTAGATATTGCAGGTATTTACAGCGCTGTGTGTGTGTGTGGGGGGTATTAAGGAGAGGGGGTGATTAATGAGGGCAGGTGGGAGTCTCTCTCTCTCTCTCTCTCTCTCTCTCTCTCTCAATGGTCTGTGGCCCCCTGAGTTGTCTGACTGAGAACCATGGACCTCAGACACGATTCACGTTTCACTGATTTAGGAGTGCTATATAAACATGGACAGCTCCAAATATCAAACTACTATTTCATTTCACTATCATTACATAAACATCAAACGCCTCCCAAGATATTGGAGTTATGTGTATGAGGGAGGTTATAAATGAATCACTGGCTGACACTTCCTGAAAACAGAACTATTTGAGCATCCAGGCAGAGTCAACCAACCAGCCGTCAGTTTATTAGTACCATATGAACATCCAACCAACCAGCCGTCAGTTTATTAGTACCATATGAACATCCAACCAACCAGCCGTCAGTTTATTAGTACCATATGAACATCCAACCAACCAGCCGTCAGCTTATTAGTACCATATGAACATCCAACCAACCAGCCGTCAGTTTATTAGTACCATATGAACATCCAACCAACCAGCCGTCAGCTTATTAGTACCATATGAACATCCAACCAACCAGCCGTCAGTTTATTAGTACCATATGAACATCCAACCAACCAGCCGTCAGTTTATTAGTACCATATGAACATCCAACCAACCAGCCGTCAGTTTATTAGTACCATGTGAACATCCAACCAACCAGCCGTCAGCTTATTAGTACCATATGAACATCCAACCAACCAGCCGTCAGCTTATTAGTACCATATGAACATCCAACCAACCAGCCGTCAGTTTATTAGTACCATATGAACATCCAACCAACCAGCCGTCAGTTTATTAGTACCATATGAACATCCAACCAACCAGCCGTCAGCTTATTAGTACCATATGAACATCCAACCAACCAGCCGTCAGTTTATTAGTACCATATGAACATCCAACCAACCAGCCGTCCAGCTTATTAGTACCATATGAACATCCAACCAACCAGCCGTCAGCTTATTAGTACCATATGAACATCCAACCAACCAGCCGTCAGCTTATTAGTACCATATGAACATCCAACCAACCAGCCGTCAGCTTATTAGTACCATATGAACATCCAACCAACCAGCCGTCAGTTTATTAGTACCATATGAACATCCAACCAACCAGCCGTCAGTTTATTAGTACCATATGAACATCCAACCAACCAGCCGTCAGCTTATTAGTACCATATGAACATCCAACCAACCAGCCGTCAGCTTATTAGTACCATATGAACATCCAACCAACCAGCCGTCAGTTTATTAGTACCATATGAACATCCAACCAACCAGCCGTCAGTTTATTAGTACCATATGAACATCCAACCAACCAGCCGTCAGTTTATTAGTACCATATGAACATCCAACCAACCAGCCGTCAGTTTATTAGTACCATATGAACATCCAACCAACCAGCCGTCAGTTTATTAGTACCATATGAACATCCAACCAACCAGCCGTCAGTTTATTAGTACCATATGAACATCCAACCAACCAGCCGTCAGCTTATTAGTACCATATGAACATCCAACCAACCAGCCGTCAGTTTATTAGTACCATATGAACATCCAACCAACCAGCCGTCAGTTTATTAGTACCATATGAACATCCAACCAACCAGCCGTCAGTTTATTAGTACCATATGAACATCCAACCAACCAGCCGTCAGTTTATTAGTACCATATGAACATCCAACCAACCAGCCGTCAGTTTATTAGTACCACGTGAACATCCAACCAACCAGCCGTCAGTTTATTAGTACCATATGAACATCCAACCAACCAGCCGTCAGTTTATTAGTACCATATGAACATCCAACCAACCAGCCATCAGTTTATTAGTACCACGTGAACATCCAACCAACCAGCCGTCAGTTTATTAGTACCATATGAACATCCAACCAACCAGCCGTCAGTTTATTAGTACCATATGAACATCCAACCAACCAGCCGTCAGTTTATTAGTACCATATGAACATCCAACCAACCAGCCGTCAGTTTATTAGTACCATATGAACATCCAACCAACCAGCCGTCAGTTTATTAGTACCATATGAACATCCAACCAACCAGCCGTCAGTTTATTAGTACCATATGAACATCCAACCAACCAGCCGTCAGTTTATTAGTACCATATGAACATCCAACCAACCAGCCGTCAGCTTATTAGTACCATATGAACATCCAACCAACCAGCCGTCAGTTTATTAGTACCATATGAACATCCAACCAACCAGCCGTCAGTTTATTAGTACCACGTGAACATCCAACCAACCAGCCGTCAGTTTATTAGTACCATATGAACATCCAACCAACCAGCCGTCAGTTTATTAGTACCATATGAACATCCAACCAACCAGCCGTCAGTTTATTAGTACCATATGAACATCCAACCAACCAGCCGTCAGTTTATTAGTACCATATGAACATCCAACCAACCAGCCGTCAGTTTATTAGTACCACGTGAACATCCAACCAACCAGCCGTCAGTTTATTAGTACCACATGAACATCCAACCAACCAGCCGTCAGTTTATTAGTACCATATGAACATCCAACCAACCAGCCGTCAGTTTATTAGTACCATATGAACATCCAACCAACCAGCCGTCAGTTTATTAGTACCATATGAACATCCAACCAACCAGCCGTCAGCTTATTAGTACCATATGAACATCCAACCAACCAGCCGTCAGTTTATTAGTACCATATGAACATCCAACCAACCAGCCGTCAGTTTATTAGTACCACGTGAACATCCAACCAACCAGCCGTCAGTTTATTAGTACCATATGAACATCCAACCAACCAGCCGTCAGTTTATTAGTACCATATGAACATCCAACCAACCAGCCGTCAGTTTATTAGTACCATATGAACATCCAACCAACCAGCCGTCAGTTTATTAGTACCATATGAACATCCAACCAACCAGCCGTCAGTTTATTAGTACCATATGAACATCCAACCAACCAGCCGTCAGTTTATTAGTACCATATGAACATCCAACCAACCAGCCGTCAGTTTATTAGTACCACGTGAACATCCAACCAACCAGCCATTAGTTTATTAGTACCATATGAACATCCAACCAACCAGCCGTCAGTTTATTAGTACCACATGAACATCCAACCAACCAACCTGTCGTCAACGCTCTTTTGGGTCTGGAGGAGGCAGGCAGAGCACTCTCGCATCACCCCGGGTATCAAACACCCACACACGTTCAGAGCCCTCTGCTGCGCACTGTACCCTACCCATCCACTTTCCCGATCACATGGTTGTTCCCCAGTGTAAGGCGCTAGTCGATTCAGGCGCAGCTGGGAACTTTATGGGCATTCTCACGCCGTCTAGGCATTTCATTGGTTCCCCTATCCATTCCACTCCCCATCAGAGCACTTGATAGTCGACCATTAGGGTCCGGGTTTGTTTTTCAGGAAGTTTCTGCACCAGTCACCATGATTACCCAGGAGACTCATTGTGAGCAGATCTCTTTTTTTTATTATTGAGTCCCCTGCTTTCCCTGTGGTATTAGGTATCCCTTGGTTAGCACTCCACAACCCCACCTTCTCATGGCCGCAGAGGGTTCTCACGGGGTGGTCGCGAGAGTGTCAGGGTAGGTGTCTCGGTGTTTCCGTTGGTGCAACCACGGTGGAAAGTCCAGACAGTACCTCCACCGTGCGCATTCCCCCCCCCCGAATACCTCGATTTGGCGCACGCGTTTTCAAAAACGCAGGCTACCAAGTTACCACCTCATCGGGCGGGGGATTGCGCAATAAACCTCCGGGTAGACGCTGTACCACCCAGGGGTCATGTGTACCACCCAGGGGTCATGTGTACCACCCAGGGGTCATGTGTACCACCCAGGGGTCATGTGTACCACCCAGGGGTCATGTGTACCACCCAGGGGTCATGTGTACCACCCAGGGGTCATGTGTATCCCCTGTCGCAGGCTATGGAAACATATGTCACCGAGTCCCTGCGCCAGGGGTATATATACGTCCCTTCACTTCACCCGCCTCCTCGAGTTTCTTCTTTGTGAAGAAGAAAGACGGCGGTCTGCGCCAGTGCATTGATTATCGACCACTGAACAAGGAGACGCTCAGATTTAGTTATCCTCTCCCCCTCATTCCTTCAGTGATCGAGTTAATGCATGGGGCGCGCTTCTTCACCAAATTAGATCTCAGGAGTGCGTACAACCTGGTGCGTAACCGAGAGGGGGACGAGTCGAAGACAGCATTCAGCACAACCACGGGGCATTATGAATACCTGGTGATGCCCTACGGTTTGATGAATGCTCCCTCAGTTTTCCAGTCCTTTGTGAACGAGGTATTTCGGGACATGCTTGGTCGCGGTGTAGTGATCTACATCGATGACATTCTGGTGTATTCCGCTACGCGCGCCGAGCATGTGTCCCTGGTTCGCAAAGCGGCAGAGAAGTGTATGTTTTTCCAATAGTCCGTCTCCTTCCTCGGATACCGCATTACCACCTCAGGTTTGGAGATGGAGGGAGATCGCATTTCAGCCGTGCGTAATTGGGCGACTCCAACCACAGTTAAGGAGATGCAGCGCTTCTATCAGAGGTTTATCCGGGGCTTTGGCAAGGTCGCAGCTCCCATTACCTCCCTGTTGAAGGGTGGGCCATCCCGGCTCCGCTGGTCTGCTGAGGCTGACCTGGCCTTCAGCAAACTGCGGGGTCTGTTCACCTCAGCCCCGGTACTGGCCCACCCCGATCCATCACTACCGTTCGTAGTGGAGGTGGATGCGTCCAAGGTAGGGATAGGCGCTGTCCTATCTCAATGCTCGGGCACGCCACCCAAGCTCCGCCCCTGTGTCTTCTTCTCTAAGAAGTTCAGCCCGGTGGAGCAGAACTACGACATTGGTGATCGGGAGCTGTTGGCTGTTGGCTGTTGTCCGAGCCTTGACCGTGTGGCGGCATTGGCTCGAAGGGGCGAAACACCCTTTCCTCGTCTGGACGGACCACCGTAACCTGGAGTACATCCGGGCAGCGAGGAGGCTGAATCCTCGCCAGGCCAGGTGGGCCCTATTTTTCACTCGGTTCGATTTTACACTGTCATACATCCCGGGTACGAAGAACGTGAAGGCAGACACATTGTCTGGTCACCCAGGTATCGGTCATACAGTGCGCTGCCTGACCGGAAAGTACTGGTGGCCTACCTTGGCTACGGACGTGAGGGTGTATGTCTCCTCCTGCTCGGTGTGTGCCCAGAGTAAGGCACCCAGGCACCTCCCAGCGGGTATGCTACAGCCCTTACCAGTTCCACAACGACCAATCACACCTAAGTGTTGATTTCCTGACTGATCTTCCCCTCTCCCACAGTAACACCACCATCCTGGTCGTTGTGGACCGCTTTTCTAAAGCCTGCCGCCTCCTTCCTCTGCCCGGTCTCCCCACGGCCCTGCAAACTGCGGAGGCGCCCTGTTTACACACGTCTTCCGGCACTACGGGGTACCAGAGGACATAGCGTCTGACCGGGGTCCCCAGTTCACGTCCAAGGTCTGGAAGGCGTTCATGGAACGTCTGGGGGTCTCGGTCAGCCTGTCCTCTGGGTTCCACCCCGTGTCTAATGGGCAGGTGGAACGTGTCTGACCGCCACCGCAGTGAGGCCCCGGTCTTCATACCGGGGGATCGGGTCTGGCTCTAGACCCGGAATCTGCCCCTCCGACCTGCCCTGCCGGAAGCTAAGCCCGCGGTTTGTGGGGCCGTTCAAAGTCCTGAGGAGAATCAAAGAGGTCACCTATAGGTTATTATTCCCCCTGATTACAGTATTAACCCCTCGTTTCATGTGTCTCTCCTCAGGCCGGTGGTGGCTGGTCCGCTCCAGGAGTCTGAGGTGCGGGAGTTCCCTCCACCTCCTCTGGACATCGAGGGGGCCCCGGCGTACTCTGTCCATTCCGTCCTGGATTCGAGGCGTCGGGTGGGGGCCTTCAGTACCTCGTGGAGTGGGAGGGGTACGGTCCGGAGGAACGGTGCTGGGTCCCAGTGAGGGATATCCACCGTCGCCATCCGGCTCGCCCTGCTCCACGTCCTCCTGGTCGCCATCCGGCTCGCCCTGCTCCACGTCCTCCTGGCCGTCCCCGGCTCGCCCTGCTCCGCGTCCTCCTGGCCGACTCCGGCTCGCCCTGCTCCGCGTCCTCCTGGCCGACTCCGGCTCGCCCTGCTCCGCGTCCTCCTGGCCGACTCCGGCTCGCCCTGCTCCGCATCTTTTGTTGGAGCTACCAGTACCTTGTATTGCCGGGGTAGATTATTCCCCTGTGCCTGTATTTTGTTGGAGCTACTCGTACCTTGTATTGCCGGGGTAGATTATTCCCCTGTGCCTGTATTTTGTTGGAGCTACTCGTACCTTGTATTGCCGGGGTAGATTATTCCCCTGTGCCTTTGTTTTGTTGGAGCTACCCGTACCTTGTATTGCCGGGGTAGATTGTTCCCTTGTGCCTGTATGTTGTTGTCGCTATCCAGCGCAACTGTGTACGACGGAATGAACTCTGTATTCAGTGATTTACCCTCCTGCGCCTGACTCCTTCTAATCACACTCATCACACAACCATCAGCTTATTAGGACCATGTGAACATCCAACCAACCAACCAACCGTCAGCTTATTAGGACCATGTGAACATCCAACCAACCAACCGTCAGCTTATTGGAACCATTTGAACATGCAGGCAGAATCAACAACACTAATCAGGTTTTAGAATAACCTCCATGTTCCAGAATGTTCCAGAATGTTGATGTCCTTATTATTATTTATTTGACCCTTATTTTACCAGGTCAGTTGACTGAGTACACATTATCATTTACAGCAACAACCTGGGGAATAGTTACAGGGGAGAGGAGGGGGGATGAATGAGCCAATTGGAAGCTGGGGATGATTAGGTGGTCATGATGGTATAACGGCCAGATTGGGCTGTGTTTCATGATGTAGAATTAAAAACAAAAAAGCACAGAAATTACTAGAGCCTGGGGGTGAACAGAGAGAGAGAGAGAGCGAGCGAGCGAGCGAGAGAGAGAGAGAGAGAGAGAGAGAGAGAGAGAGAGAGAGAGAGAGAGAGAGAGAGAGAGAGAGAGAGAGAGCGAGAGCGAGAGCGAGAGAGAGAGAGAGAACACAAAAATACCCCACAGAGCCCCAGGACAACAACAACACAATTAGACCCAACCAAATCATGAGAAAACAAAAAGAGAATTACTTGAAACATTGGAAAGAATTAACAAAAAAACAGAGCAAACTAGAATGCTATTTGGCCCTAAACAGAGAGTACACAGTGGCAGAATACCTGACCACTGTGACTGACCCAAAATGAAGGAAAGCTTTGACTATGTTCAGACTCAGTGAGCATAGCCTTGCTATTGAGAAAGGCCGCCGTAGGCAGACCTGGCTCTCAAGAGAAGACAGGCTATGTGCACACTGTGTCACGATCGTTATAGAGAGTAGACCAATGCGCAGCGTTAGTTGCAAACATATTTATTTATTTAATGAATGCACGAACAAAACAACAAAACGAAAACGTGACGTCCTCGGTATAACACAACCGACACGGCAACAAACCAAAACGGAACAAGATCCCACAAACACAAAGGGAAAACAGACAGTTTAAATATGGCTCCCAATCAGAGACAACCAGCAACAGCTGACACTCGTTGTCTCTGATTGGGAGCCACTCTGGCCAACATAGAAATAGCACCCATAGAATACACCATAGAACAAAAACACATAGAACTTACACACCCTGGCTCAACATATAGAGTCCCCAGAGCCAGGGTGTGACACACTGCCCACAAAATGAGGTGGAAACTGAGCTGCACTTCCTAACCTCCTGCCAAATGTATGACCATATTAGAAACACATATTTCCCTCAGATTACAGAGATCCACAAAGAATTCGAAAACAAACCCAATTTTGATAAACTCTCTTATCTACTGGGTGAAATACCACAGTGTGCCATCACAGCTGCAGGATTTGTGACCTGTTGCCACAAGAAAAGGGCAACCAGTGAAGAACAAACACCATTGTAAATACAACCCATATTTATGTTTATTTATTTTCCCATTTACACACACACACACAGACACACACACACATCAGTAAGCACACACACACACACACACACACACACACACACACACACACACACACACACACACATCAGTAAACACACACACAGTCATGGAGGGAAAACACCTAGTTTACTCCATAGACTATAATCATTGCCATATTCATTTGCCTTGCATCCAAATTCCTTTCTTTGCATGATATTATTTTCATGCAGCAACACCAGGGATCCGGAGGGGCTCAAACTAGTGGGTTTGGAAACCATCTGATCATATTGGAGGGATTGAACTATTAAACTGAGGTGTGGCTTAGTTCTGGTACAGCTCAGAGGTTGTTAGACAGGTTTAATTACTAACACAACCTCGCTACAGTCAGCCAGTCAGCCAGTCAGTCAGCCAGTCAGTCAGTCAGTCAGCCAGTCAGTCAGTCAGTCAGTCAGCCAGCCAGCCAGTCAGTCAGCCAGCCAGTCAGTCAGCCAGTCAGCCAGTCAGCCAGTCAGTCAGTCAGTCAGCCAGTAAGCCAGTCAGTCAGCCAGTCAGCCAGTCAGCCAGCCAGTCAGTCAGCCAGTCAGTCAGTCAGCCAGTCAGTCAGCCAGTCAGTCAGCCAGTCAGCCAGTCAGTCAGCCAGTCAGCCAGTCAGCCAGTCAGTCAGTCAGTCAGCCAGTAAGCCAGTCAGTCAGCCAGTCAGCCAGTCAGCCAGTCAGTCAGCCAGTCAGTCAGTCAGTCAGCCAGTCAGCCAGTCAGCCAGTCAGTCAGCCAGTCAGCCAGTCAGCCAGTCAGCCAGTCAGCCAGTCAGTCAGCCAGTAAGCCAGTCAGTCAGCCAGTCAGCCAGTCAGTCAGCCAGCCAGTCAGTCAGTCAGCCAGTCAGTCAGTCAGCCAGTCAGCCAGTCAGTCAGTCAGCCAGTCAGTCAGCCAGTCAGCCAGCCAGCCAGTCAGCCAGTCAGCCAGTCAGCCAGTCAGTCAGTAAGCCAGTCAGCCAGTCAGTCAGTCAGTCAGCCAGTCAGCCAGTCAGCCAGCCAGTCAGTCAGCCAGTCAGCCAGTCAGTCAGTCAGCCAGTCAGCCAGTCAGTCAGTCAGTCAGCCAGTCAGCCAGTCAGCCAGTCAGTCAGTCAGTCAGCCAGTCACCCAGTCAGCCAGTCAGTCAGTCAGCCAGTCAGTCAGTCAGCCAGTCAGCCAGTCAGTCAGTCAGCCAGTCAGCCAGTCAGTCAGTCAGCCAGTCAGTCAGTCAGTCAGCCAGCCAGTCAGTCAGTCAGCCAGTCAGCCAGTCAGCCAGTCAGCCAGTCACCCAGTCAGCCAGTCAGTCAGTCAGCCAGTCAGCCAGTCAGTCAGCCAGTCAGCCAGTCACCCAGTCAGTCAGTCAGCCAGTCAGCCAGTCAGTCAGTCAGCCAGTCAGTCAGCCAGTCAGCCAGTCAGCCAGTCAGCCAGTCAGCCAGTCAGCCAGTCAGCCAGCCAGCCAGTCAGCCAGTCAGCCAGTCAGCCAGTCAGCCAGTCAGCCAGTCAGCCAGTCAGCCAGCCAGCCAGTCAGCCAGTCAGCCAGTCAGCCAGCCAGCCAGTCAGCCAGTCAGCCAGTCAGCCAGTCAGTCAGCCAGTCAGTCAGTCAGTCAGCCAGTCAGTCAGCCAGTCAGCCAGTCAGCCAGTCAGCCAGTCAGCCAGTCAGCCAGTCAGCCAGTCAGCCAGCCAGCCAGTCAGCCAGTCAGCCAGCCAGCCAGTCAGCCAGTCAGTCAGTGTGTTATATAGCAGTAAAGCCAGTGGGTTATATAGCAGTAAAGTCAGTGTGTTTATATAGCAGTAAAGTCAGTGTGTTATATAGCAGTAAAGCCAGTGTGTTATATAGCAGTAAAGCCAGTGTGTTATATAGCAGTAAAGTCAGTGTGTTATATAGCAGTAAAGTCAGTGTGTTATATAGCAGTAAAGCCAGTGTGTTATATAGCAGTGAAGTCAGTGTGTTTATATAGCAGTAAAGTCAGTGTGTTATATAGCAGTAAAGCCAGTGTGTTATATAGCAGTAAAGCCAGTGTGTTATATAGCAGTAAAGTCAGTGTGTTATATAGCAGTAAAGTCAGTGTGTTATATAGCAGTAAAGCCAGTGTGTTATATAGCAGTGAAGTCAGTGTGTTTATATAGCAGTAAAGTCAGTGTGTTATATAGCAGTAAAGCCAGTGTGTTATATAGCAGTAAAGTCAGTGTGTTATATAGCAGTAAAGTCAGTGTGTTATATAGCAGTAAAGCCAGTGTGTTATATAGCAGTAAAGCCAGTGTGTTATATAGCAGTAAAGCCAGTGGGTTATATAGCAGTAAAGTCAGTGTGTTATATAGCAGTAAAGTCAGTGTGTTATATAGCAGTAAAGCCAGTGGGTTATATAGCAGTAAAGTCAGTGTGTTATATAGCAGTAAAGCCAGTGGGTTATATAGCAGTAAAGCCAGTGTGTTATATAGCAGTAAAGCCAGTGTGTTATAGAGCAGTAAAGCCAGTGTGTTATATAGCAGTAAAGCCAGTGTGTTATATAGCAGTAAAGCCAGTGTGTTATATAGCAGTAAAGCCAGTGTGTTATATAGCAGTAAAGTCAGTGTGTTATATAGCAGTAAAGCCAGTGTGTTATATAGCAGTAAAGCCAGTGTGTTATATAGCAGTAAAGCCAGTGTGTTATATAGCAGTAAAGTCAGTGTGTTATATAGCAGTAAAGCCAGTGGGTTATATAGCAGTAAAGTCAGTGTGTTATATAGCAGTAAAGCCAGTGGGTTATATAGCATATATTGTGGTCCTCTGTAGCTCAGCTGGTAGAGCATGGCGCTTGTAACGTCAAGGTTGTGGGTTCGATCCCCGGGACCACCCATACACAAATAAATGTATGCACGCATGACTGTAAGTCGCTTTGGATAAAAGCGTCTGCTAAATGGCATATTATTATTATTATTATAGCAGTAAAGTCAGTGTGTTATATAGCAGTAAAGCCAGTGGGTTATATAGCAGTAAAGTCAGTGTGTTATATAGCAGTAAAGCCAGTGGGTTATATAGCAGTAAAGTCAGTGTGTTATATAGCAGTAAAGTCAGTGTGTTATATAGCAGTAAAGTCAGTGTGTTATATAGCAGTAAAGCCAGTGTGTTATATAGCAGTAAAGTCAGTGTGTTATATAGCAGTAAAGCCAGTGTGTTATATAGCAGTAAAGCCAGTGTGTTATATAGCAGTAAAGCCAGTGTGTTATATAGCAGTAAAGTCAGTGTGTTATATAGCAGTAAAGCCAGTGGGTTATATAGCAGTAAAGTCAGTGTGTTATATAGCAGTAAAGCCAGTGGGTTATATAGCAGTAAAGTCAGTGTGTTATATAGCAGTAAAGCCAGTGGGTTATATAGCAGTAAAGTCAGTGTGTTATATAGCAGTAAAGCCAGTGGGTTATATAGCAGTAAAGTCAGTGTGTTATATAGCAGTAAAGTCAGTGTGTTATATAGCAGTAAAGTCAGTGTGTTATATAGCAGTAAAGCCAGTGTGTTATATAGCAGTAAAGTCAGTGTGTTATATAGCAGTAAAGTCAGTGTGTTATATAGCAGTAAAGCCAGTGTGTTATATAGCAGTAAAGTCAGTGTGTTATATAGCAGTAAAGTCAGTGTGTTATATAGCAGTAAAGTCAGTGTGTTATATAGCAGTAAAGTCAGTGTGTTATATAGCAGTAAAGCCCGTGTGAACACCTAAACACGTGCGTCAGAATCCCAGTTGTGGTGCTTTTCTACTGTATTAATCCTGTTTCTACTAACAGTGCTGCTGCTGGGTGTTAATTTTATAGTGGATGGACGTGGCGTCATTTCACAGTTCGAAGGGTGCAGAGGATCATGTTGATGAGCTGAGAGAGTTGAGCTCAGACAAAAAATGCTGCGCGCCCAGAAAGTGGATCTGAGTGCAAGAAATGAAGTGTTGAGCAGGCATCTACCTACTCATGAAATGAAGTGTTGAGCAGGCATCTCCCTACTCATGAAATGAAGTGTTGAGCAGGCATCTCCCTACTCATGAAATGAAGTGTTGAGCAGGCATCTCCCTACTCATGAAATGAAGTGTTGAGCAGGCATCTCCCTACTCATGAAATGAAGTGTTGAGCAGGCATCTCCCTACTCATGAAATGAAGTGTTGAGCAGGCATCTCCCTACTCATGAAATGAAGTGTTGAGCAGGCATCTTCCTACTCATGAAATGAAGTGTTGAGCAGGCATCTCCCTACTCATGAAATGAAGTGTTGAGCAGGCATCTCCCTACTCACGTTATACTTGCCTGCGCTCTCTCCAAATGCTTCTGTGCTTGAGTGATATGATCTTTGTGTGCTCGCAAATCTACTCAAATATGATTGGCGGCCTTATTGATCAATCATAGCACTGCTTTTTGTTACAATGCAATGGATTGGCTAGCCAAATGGAAGGCATCTGTCTGCCTAATACACATGCTGCAGTGAAACCACCACCACCCAGCGCCCCTAGAGGTATCTGATGGTACTGCTGCCTCTCTGTCTGTCTGTCTGTCTGCCTGTCTGCCTGTGGGCCTGCCTGTCTGTTTGTCTGTCTGTCTGTGGGTCTGCCTGGCTGTATGTCTGTCTGTCTGTCTGTCTGTGGGTCTGCCTGACTGTATGTCTGTCTGCCTGTCTGTCTGTCTGTCTGCCTGTGGGTCTGTCTGCCTGTGGGTCTGTCTGTCTGTCTGTCTGTCTGTCTGTCTGTCTGTCTGTCTGTCTGTCTGCCTGTCTGTGGGTCTGTCTGTGGGTCTGCCTGGCTGTATGTCTGTCTGCCTGTGGGTCTGTCTGCCTGTGGGTCTGTCTGTCTGTCTGTCTGCCTGTCTGTGGGTCTGTCTGTGGGTCTGCATGGCTGTATGTCTGTCTGCCTGTGGGTCTGCCTGGCTGTATGTCTGTCTGTCTGTGGGTCTGCCTGACTGTATGTATGTCTGCCTGTCTGTGGGTCTGTCAGTCTGCCAGTCTGTTGTTTCTCCAGTGTGTCAGTAAGTAACAGAGAGATCTGAGAAGTGGAGGCTAGTCTCCCTGTGTTCTGTTCCCTTCCCTCCCTAACAGAGAGATCTGAGAAGTGGAGGCTAGTCTCCCTGTGTTCTGTTCCCTTCCCTCCCTAACAGAGAGATCTGAGAAGTGGAGGCTAGTCTCCCTGTGTTCTGTTCCCTTCCCTCCCTAACAGAGAGATCTGAGAAGTGGAGGCTAGTCTCCCTGTGTTCTGTTCCCTTCCCTCCCTAACAGAGAGATCTGAGAAGTGGAGGCTAGTCTCCCTGTGTTCTGTTCCCTTCCCTACCTAACTGGATCCAGGTGCTGTCTGTCTCGCACACAGATGCATGGAACGAATGCACACGCGTACACTCACACGGCACGCAAGCACACACAGACTGCACGCACCCATGTACACGAGTATCCTCTCTCACACACACAAACACATTCTCCCTCTCTCCCTCTCTCTCTCTCTCTCTCTCTCTCTCCCTCCCTCCCTCCCTCCCTCTCTCCCCCTTTTCTCTCCTCTCTCTCCCTCCCTCCCTCCCTCCCTCCCTCCCTCCCTTTCTCCCTCCCTCCCTCCCCCCTCTCTCTCTCTCTCTCTCTCTCTCTCCCCCTCCCTCCCTCCCTCTCCCTCTCTCCCTCTCTCTCTCTCTCTCTCTCCCTCCCCCTCCCTCCCTCCCTCCCTCCCTCCCTCTCCCCCCCTCCCTCAACTCTCCTCCCCTCTCTCTCCCTCCCTCCCTCCCTCTCTCTCTCTCTCCCTCCCTCCCTCTCTCCTCCTCTCTCTCTCCCTCCCTCTCCTCCCTCCCTCTCCCTCTCTCCCTCCCTCCCTCCCTCCTAGTATGGTAGTAGTAATGTGATCTACTGGTGGACGAGGTGTTAGGAGTTGCTGTGGGCTGCAGCAGGCCACAGAGGTATCACCACCTTGGTGCTAAATGTCTGAGAATATCCTCGCTTAACACAAACACGCTGCTCATATCAGTGGAGGCTCAGGCTACTGTTCGCACTTAGACAGACACACAGCTCAGACCCTGTTCATAAACAACTCTATCCCCAGGGCAGAGAAGGGGGCTTTGTGTGTGTGTGTGTGTGTGTGTGTGTGTCTGTGTGCCGTTGGTCACGCTCCGGCCCAGAATGCCCTTCACCAGGCCGCCGTCTTTCATCACCATCTCCACGACGACGGCGCTCTAAGTCACCGTGACAACGCATTCCAGCTGGAGACCTGACAGTTGCTGTCTCTTTCAACCTCTACCTCTCCCCTTTCTCCCTGTCCCTTTCTCTCTCTATCAATCTCTCCCTTTATCAGTCTCTCTCTCTCTCTCTCTCTCTCTCTATCAATCTCTCCCTTTATCAGTCTCTCTCTCTCTCTCTCTCTATCAATCTCTCCCTTTATCAGTCTCTCTCTCTCTCTCTCTCTCTCTCTCTCTCTCTATCAATCTCTCCCTTTATCAGTCTCTCTCTCTCTCTCTCCCTCTCCCACAAACACACACTATCTGTCTATCTCTCTATATGTCTATCTGTCTATCTCTCTATATGTCTATCTGTCTATCTCTCTATATGTCTATCTGTCTATCTCTCTATATGTCTATCTGTCTATCTCTCTATCTGTCTATCTGTCTATCTCTCTATCTGTCTATCTCTCTATATGTCTATCTGTCTGGTTCTTTTCTCAAGTGTCTGGTCATGGAAAAGCCTAAAGAAAGCATAATAATATCCATGTAGCAGATTCCCATTAAGTTCTAGTTAGGGTTTTATCTAACATTATGATGTTTTTATGTTTTAAATGAAATATCCTTGGAATGTTGTCCTAACGTTCACTAAATTGTTGTGCACAGCATCTGTAACAACCACCACATAACATTCCCCAGAGGTTGTCATTAGGTTTCCAGGTAATGTAGTAACACAATGTACCAGTGATGTTTTACCAGCAAACCAAAATTGGTTCAAATGTAGCAAAATTGTAGCAAAATGTTCACATAACACAAAAACTGTCCAGTCGCATTGATGATTATACAATGTTTGTATAAAACATTCACCTGATGTTTGCAAGAACGTTCCCAGAACACATTTTGTCTGTTCTTTAAAAAGGTTGTCAAAATGTTTCATTAGGTGGTGGGAACATTTTAATAGGAATTGTGTTGTGTCCTGATTGACCATTTTAGACTGAAGAAGAAAAATAAAACACAATACCACAGCTATCCCCTGGTGGTGCAGAGGGTTAATGATCTGGCTGCAGAGCTGAAGATCGCATGTTCAATCCCCACATATTCATTATCCATGGTGAAAAAAAACTGATAATGAGGCTCAGATATAATCTACTAAAAAGAGAGGATTTTTATTTCATCCAGATTAATAAATCCAGTCAGATATGCAGAATTTAGATTAACTGTAAAAAAAATATATATATATATATATTACGTTGTTGTTTTTTAATGCTGTTCAAATGTGTGCAAAAAAAAATGGTTGTGTTTATATGATTAAATGCAGTTCAAATGTCCTGTGAATGAAATTAAAATGCCATTTGTCTCTATATAACCTACAAATAAATTCTTCAAATACGAATTGCCATTGAATCTGGAGAGGAACATAAGGGGATGCATATGCCCTATAGAAAGCTTCACCTTGGATTTCTTAACATTTTATTGTGTTACAAAGTGGGATTAAAATGGCCCATTATTCTTTTCAACATTCTTCAAGCTCTGTCAAGGTCTTTCCATAGATTTTCAAGCAGATTTAAGTCAAAACTGTAACTTCGCCACTCAGTAACATTCACTGTCTTCTAGGTAAGCCACTCCAGTGTAGATTTGGCTTTGTGTTGTAGGGTAATTGTCCTGCTGAAAGGTGAATTCCTCTCCCAGTGTCTGGTGAAAAGCAGACTGAACGAGGTTTTCATCTAGGATTTTGTCTGTTCTTAGCTCCATCCCGTTTTTTTTTTTTTT
Source organism: Coregonus clupeaformis (assembly GCF_020615455.1). Taxonomy (NCBI): domain Eukaryota; kingdom Metazoa; phylum Chordata; class Actinopteri; order Salmoniformes; family Salmonidae; genus Coregonus; species Coregonus clupeaformis. The sequence goes on along the minus strand of NC_059230.1, from coordinate 19,790,480 downwards.
ATCCTGAAAAACTCCCCAGTATTTGCCGATGACAAGCATACCCATAACATGATGCAGCCACCACCGTGCTTGAAAATAAGGAGGCAGTTACTCAGTGATGTGATGTGTTGGATTTGCCCCAAACATGAGGCTTCGCATTTAGGCCAAAAATAGCATATTCCTTTGCTCTGTTTATTTTCTTCAGTATTACTTTAGTCCCTAGTTGCATGTTTTGGAATAATTGTTTTATTCTGTATATTTGTATTCTTCTTTTCACTCTGTCATTTAAGTCGTTATTGTGGAGTCACTACAGTGTTGTTGATCCATCCTCAGTTTTCTCCCATCACAGACATTGAACTCTGTAGCTGTTTTAAAATCACCAATGAACTCATGGTGACATCACTAACAGTTTCCTTCCTGTCCTGCAGCTCAGTTCAGAAAGACGACTGTATCTTTGATGTGTCTGGGTGGTTTAATACATCACCCACAGGATAATTATTAACTTGACCATGCTTAAAGAGATATTCAATGTCTGATGTGTTATTGTTACCCATCTATCAATCACTGCCCTTCTTTTATGAGGCTTTCTAAAAGCTCCCTGGTCTTTGTAGTTGAATCTGTGCTTTAAATTCAATACTTGACTGAGTGACCTTACAGATGTTGTATGTATGGGGGACAGAGGAAGGGTTAGTCATTAAAAACATAACGTCAACCCCTATTATTTCACACAAAGTGAGTCCATAGTCCAGAGACGCTAATCTGAGTGAGTCCATAGTCCAGAGACGCTAATCTGAGTGAGTCTATAGTCCAGAGACGCTAAGCTGCTAGCCATCAAGTTAACGAAGTTGGTACCAGATGAGTTTTCTAATGGAGCCCTCTTTGTCTGGAGAACTAAATGAATGGTTCCAGCGCTGTAGGAGCTGTATCTACTACGGTTTGTTTCGGGACAAACTGGATCACTCGGAGTTCCAATGGATCACTCTGAGTTCCAATGAGGCAATTGTTTGCTTGCCGAGGATTATAGGCTTGAGGTGGCTTCCTTGATCACGCAGGTCGCCAGCCTACGTGAGAAACTGGGGGAAACGAAGAGTGGAATGTTAAAATGTTCTACGCCGGTGGTTGGCCGGCGTTCGCGCTTGTTGGATGCATCTCCGCCTTGTCATTTGTCGTTATCCGACTGGCCGGTGTTGCCCGGAGGTCCCGGACAGCGGCCTCCCGCAAAGCAGCCTACACTCCCAACGAGAGGCCCGGAGCGGATACAAGCAACGAATAGTTTTGCCGTCCTGGAGCCTGATCTTCCTGCACCTTCGTCGCTGGGGGTGGCTGTGTCTGCGGCCACAGTGCCTACTACTACGATTTAGAAGTCGATGTCGGCAACCTTCCGTCCCTGCTCTGGATCGAGCGGGGCTTCTCCATCTGTCGGAGGCCTGCACCAGGCGCTGGGAGCAACGGGCTCAAGTTGTCCTGCCTCTCGCCCGTCCATAAAGGGTTCTCAGAATCCTGTGAAGCGTGGGAGTGGGCGGATTTCCTCGTCCTTCTCACCAGCCGTGATTTTGGGCAGCTCCATGGTAAGAAATGGGACCGTTCCTGGTGCAAAAACAATGTCCTGTCCCAGAGTTCGAGTAAATTACATTACTAAGCTGCTCCCGAATGGACTATGTCAGGACATGGAAATCGATTCTATCATAGTCCATGTGGGTTTTAATGACATTATGAAGGGCAGCTCTGAACAGTTGAAACTGGATTTTAAAGAACTGATTGACTCTCTGCTAGACACTAACAAAAAACCCATCATATCTGGTCCTGTGCCCTCTCTGAATCGTGGCATTGAACGCTTTAGCAGGATTCTCTCTTCACAACTGGCTACGTGATTATTGCAGCTCAAATGGGTGTAACTTTTGTTGACAAAACACATTTTATTAGGAGTATGGGATCCACCCAAATCATTTGGGTTCCTGGATCCTTTCACAGCATTATAAGGCTGCGTTGAGACAACGACTTATCAATGACCCAAGCCCAGCTCAGCTAATCCCTACCATTGTGACGCAGAGTTGTCAAAATGCTACAGCAAATGTTCATTACACCAGGGGCGTCGGTAGACACAATATAAGTAACCTAATGTATGTCCCTCTAACTGCCCTGAATGCCTCTGCTGATCCTACAGCTATTGGATGCAGCAACCATGTCCCTATGAACCAGAGTTACACTGTTAACACTGAGGTGGTGTGCCCTAGGAGGAAGTCCACTGGGTGCAGCTCACCATATTCTGACAATCTCTGAAACTCACTTAGATAATACCTTTGATGATACAGTGGTAGCAATACAAGGTTATAACATTTGCAGAAATATATAGAAATGCCAAATGGGGGAGGTGTCGCTGTCTATATTCAGAACCACATTCCTGTAAAGATTAGAGAGGATCTCATGTTAAATACTGTTGAAGTAAAATGTCTACAGGTTCACCTGCCTCACCTAAAGCCCATTCTGGTGGGAAGCTGCTATAGACCACCAAGAGCTAACAGTCAGTATCTGGATAACGTGTGAAATGCTTGATAAATGTATGTAATATCAACAGAGAGGAAATACTTTCTGGGTGATTTAAATATTGACTGGCTTTCATTAAGCTGCCCACTCAAGAAAAAGCTTCAAACTGTAACCAGTGCCTGCAACCTTGATTCAGGTTATCAGTCAACCTACCAGGGTAGTTACAAACAGCACAGGAATGAAATCATCAACATGTATTGATCACATCTTTACTAATGCTGCAGAAATTTGCTTGAAAGCAGTATCCAAATCCATCGGATATAGTGATCACAATATAGTAGCCATACAGTCCTGTGTAGCTCAGTTGGTAGAGTATGGCGTTTGCAACGCCAGGGTTGTGGGTTTGATTCCCAGGGGGGGCCAGTCTGAAAAAATATAAAGCAATGTATGCACTCACTAACTGTAAGTCGCTCTGGATAAGAGCGTCTGCTAAATGACTAAAATGTAAATGTAATAGTAAAAAGCTTTGGAGCACTTTACATGACATTTTTGGGGAAAAAGGCAAACTCAGCTCCATCATTCACTGAATCAGATGGCTCATTCATCACAAAACCAACTGATATTGCCAACTACTTTAATTATTTTTTCATTGCAAGATTAGCAAACTTAGGCATGACATGCCAGCAACAAACGCTGACACTACACATCCAAGTATATCTGACCATATTATGAAAGACAAGCGTAATTTTGAATTCCGTAAAGTGAGTGTGGAAGAGGTGAAAAAATGATTGTTGTCTATCAACAATGACAAGCCACCGGGGTCTGACAACTTGGATGGAAAATTACTGAGGATGATAGTGGACGATATTGCCACTCCTATTTGCCATCTCTTCAATCTAAGCCTACTAGAAAGTGTGTGCCCTCAGGCCTGGAGGGAAGCAAAAGTCATTCTGCTTCCTAAGAATAGTAAAGCCCCCTTTACTGGCTCAAATAGCCGACCAATCAGCCTGTTACCAACCCTTAGTAAATCGTGTTTGACCAGATACAATGCTTTTTTACAGTAAACAAATTGACAACAAACTTTCAGCATGCTTGTAGGGAAGGACATTCAACAAGCACAGCACTTACACAAATTACTGATGATTGGCTGAGAGAAATTGATGATAAAAAGATTGTGGGGGCTGTTTTGTTAGACTTCAGTGCGGCTTTTGACATTATCGATCATAGTCTGCTGCTGGAAAAATGTATGTGTTATGGCTTTACACCCCTTGCTATATTGTGGATAAAGAGTTACCTGTCTAACAGAACACAGAGGGTGTTCTTTAATGGAAGCCTCTCCAACAAAATCCAGGTAGAATCAGGCATTCCCCAGGGCAGCTGTCTAGGCCCCTTACATTTTTCAATCTTTACTAATGACATGCCATTACACAGGTGCACCTTGTGCTGGGGACAATAAAAGGACACTCTAAAATGTGCAGTTTTGTCACACAACACAATGCCACAGATGTCTCAAGTTTTGAGGGAGCATGCAATTGGCATGTTGACTGCAGGAATGTCCACCAGAGCCAGATAAGTGAATGTTCATTTCACTACCATAAGCCGCCTCCAACGTCATTTTAAAGAATTTGGCAGTACATCCAACTGGCTTCACAACCGCAGACCACGTGTAACCACGTCAGCCCAGGACCTCCACATCCGGCTTCTTCACCTGCGGGATCATCTGAGACCAGCCACCCGGACAGTTGATGAAACTGAGGAGTATTTCTGTCTGTAATAATGGCCTTTTGTTTGGAAAAACGAATTCTGATTGGCTGGCCTTGGCTCCCACCCATGGCTGCACCCCTGCCCAGTCATGTGAAATCCACAGATTAGGGCGTAATGAATATCTTAAAATTCACTGATTTCCTTATATGAACTGTAACTCAGTTAAATGGTTGAAATTGTTGCATGTTGCAGTTATATTTTTGTTCAGTATATCTAATAGAACTCAGGGGGGTTTCTTTAATGGAAGCTTCTCTAATGTCAAACATGTAGAGTGTGGTGTACCACAGGGCAGCTCTCTAGGCCCTCTACTCTTTTTACCAATGACCTGCCACTGGCATTAAACAAAGCATGTGTGTCCATGTGTGCTGATGATTAAACCACATACGTATTAGCAACCACAGCTAATGAAGTCACTGAAACCCTTAACAAAGAGTTGCAGTCTGTTTTGGAATGGGTAGCCAGTAATAAACTGGTCCTGAACATCTCTAAAACTAAGAGCATTGCATTTGGTACAAATCATTCCCTAAGTTCTAGACCTCAGCTGAATCTGGTAATGAATGGTGTGGCTGTTGAACAAGTTGAGGAGACTAAATTACTTGGTGTTACCTTAGATTGTAAACTGTCATGGTCAAAACATATAGATTCAATGGTTGTTAAGATGGGGAGAGGTCTGTCCGTACTAAAGAGTTGCTCTGCTTTTGACACCACACTCCACAAAGCAAGTCCTGCAGGCTCTAGTTTGATCTTATCTTGATTATGGTCCAGTCATGTGGTCCATTGCTGCAAAGAAAGACCTAGTTAAGCTGCAGCTGGCCCAGAACAGAGCGGCACGTCTTGCTCTTCATTGTAATCAGAGGGATAATATTAATACTATGCATGCCAGTCTCTCTTGGCTAAGAGTTGAGGAGAGACTGACTGTGTCACTTCTTCTTTTTATAAGAAACAATGTGTTGGAAATTCCTAATTGTTTGCATAGTCAACTTACACACAGCACTGACACACACACTTACCCCACCAGACATGCCACCAGGGGTCTTTTCACAGCACTGACACACACACTTACCCCACCAGACATGCCACCAGGGGTCTTTTCACAGCACTGACACACACACTTACCCCACCAGACATGCCACCAGGGGTCTTTTCACAGCACTGACACACACACTTACCCCACCAGACATGCCACCAGGGGTCTTTTCACAGCACTGACACACACACTTACCCCACCAGACATGCCACCAGGGGTCTTTTCACAGCACTGACACACACACTTACCCCACCAGACATGCCACCAGGGGTCTTTTCACAGTCCCCAGGTCCAGAACAAATTCAAGGAAACTTACAGTATTATACAGAGCCATGAATGCATGGAACTCTCTTCCATCTTATATAGTGTGTCCCCTGTAGCTCAGTTGGTAGAGCATGGCGCTTGCAACACCAGGGTTGTGGGTTCGTTTCCCACGGGGGGCCAGTATGAAAAATGTATGCACTCACTAACTGTAAGTCGCTCTGGATAAGAGCGTCTGCTAAATGACTAAAATGTAAACCTGGCTTCAAATAAAGCAACACAATGCCTCTCCTCCATGTGACCTACTTGTTGTGTGTATGTGGAACTGATAGATGCACACACACACTACATGTAAAGTATTTTGTCTGTAATGTATTTCTCATTATGTGTCGGACCCCAGTAAGACTAGCTGTCTCCATTGGCGTCGGCTAATGGGGATCCCAATAAATAAAATCAAACAGCTGAGCATATTTTGTGTGTTGGGAACCTATCTCTTGTAAAGAACTCTGAAAGGATGTTCTGTCAACATTCTTGCAAAATCAAAGGAATGTTTTGTGCACCCTGATATAAACATTATCTGAATGTCAGCACAAGTGGACAGTGTTTGTTTGTGTGTTGGGAACCTATCTCGTGTCTTATCCCCACAATGTTCCCACAACCTAAAGAAACATTCTGGGAACATTTAAAGAACAGACTAAATGTGTTCTAGGAACGTTCTTGCAACATCAGGTAAATGTTTTTTTGTACCCTAAACTAAACATTGTAGAATCATCCGCACAACCAGACAGTTTCTGTGTTTTCTGAACATATATTTTGTGATATCCCCACCAGACTGTTCCCACAACCTGGGAACCTTTAAATAACACACTAAATGTGTTTTAGGAACGTTCTTGTAACATCAGTCAAATGTTTTATACAAACATTCTACAATCATCAGAACGACTGGACAGTTTTTGTGTTATGAGAACATTTGCCGCGATCAAACGAATGTTCTGGGAACATTTACAGGACTAATTTTTGGTTTGCTAGGATTTCTCTAGAATGTCCCTCTTCTTCCTCAACCCAAGGACTGATATGTTATCCATTGACTGTGAATTATATCATGTTAATCATAGATAGCCTACATGTTGAAGTACAGTGTATATATATCTATTCGAACTCCATTCATTCATACCCTCTGAACAAGCTCTCGTTCAGTCACAAGTCTTTATGAAAACACACAGGTCTCTTCTGCCATCTAGTGGTTCAATTGAGAATTGCAGATTTAAAAAAATACTCAACATGCCTACACCACACAACATAGGCGAGACGTCACACGCACACACACATAGCGTCACACGCGCACACACAGCAGTAAGAGAAGACAGTATATAGGCCTACGACAAAACTGTGTTGTGTTGGAAGACTTTAATGTAGGAGAACACTAAGGTCCATGGAAAGATGTGGTCTAGTGGTGTAACACTAAGGTCCATGGAAAGATGTGGTCTAGTGGTGTAACACTAAGGTCTATGGAAAGATGTGGTCTAGTGGTGTAACACTAAGGTCCATGGAAAGATGTGGTCTAGTGGTGTAACACTAAGGTCCATGGAAAGATGTGGTCTAGTGGTGTAACACTAAGGGGTCTATGGAAAGATATGGTCTAGTGGTGTAACACTAAGGTCTATGGAAAGATGTGGTCTAGTGGTGTAACACTAAGGTCCATGGAAAGATGTGGTCTAGTGGTGTAACACTAAGGTCTATGGAAAGATGTGGTCTAGTGGTGTAACACTAAGGTCCATGGAAAGATGTGGTCTAGTGGTGTAACACTAAGGTCCATGGAAAGATGTGGTCTAGTGGTGTAACACTAAGGTCTATGGAAAGATGTGGTCTAGTGGTGTAACACTAAGGTCCATGGAAAGATGTGGTCTAGTGATGTAACACTAAGGTCTATGGAAAGATGTGGTCTAATGGTGTAACACTAAGGTCTATGGAAAGATGTGGTCTAGTGATGTAACACTAAGGTCTATGGAAAGATGTGGTCTAGTGATGTAACACTAAGGTCTATGGAAAGATGTGGTCTAATGGTGTAACACTAAGGTCTATGGAAAGATGTGGTCTAGTGATGTAACACTAAGGTCCATGGAAAGATGTGGTCTAGTGATGTAATACTAAGGTCTATGGAAAGATGTGGTCTAGTGATGTAACACTAAGGTCCATGGAAAGATGTGGTCTAGTGATGTAACACTAAGGTCTATGGAAAGATGTGGTCTAGTGGTGTAACACTAAGGTCTATGGAAAGATGTGGTCTAGTGATGTAACACTAAGGTCTATGGAAAGATGTGGTCTAGTGATGTAACACTAAGGTCTATGGAAAGATGTGGTCTAGTGATGTAACACTCTATAGGAGTCTATGGAAAGATGTGGTCTAGTGATGTAACACTAAGGTCTATGGAAAGATGTGGTCTAGTGATGTAACACTAAGGTCCATGGAAAGATGTGGTCTAGTGATGTAACACTAAGGTCCATGGAAAGATGTGGTCTAGTGGTGTAACACTAAGGTCTATGGAAAGATGTGGTCTAGTGATGTAACACTAAGGTCCATGGAAAGATGTGGTCTAGTGATGTAATACTAAGGTCTATGGAAAGATGTGGTCTAGTGATGTAACACTAAGGTCTATGGAAAGATGTGGTCTAGTGATGTAACACTAAGGTCTATGGAAAGATGTGGTCTAGTGGTGTAACACTAAGGTCTATGGAAAGATGTGGTCTAGTGGTGTAACACTAAGGTCTATGGAAAGATGTGGTCTAGTGGTGTAACACTAAGGTCTATGGAAAGATGTGGTCTAGTGGTGTAACACTAAGGTCTATGGAAAGATGTGGTCTAGTGGTGTAACACTAAGGTCTATGGAAAGATGTGGTCTAGTGATGTAACACTAAGGTCTATGGAAAGATGTGGTCTAGTGGTGTAACACTAAGGTCTATGGAAAGATGTGGTCTAGTGATGTAACACTAAGGTCTATGGAAAGATGTGGTCTAGTGATGTAACACTAAGGTCTATGGAAAGATGTGGTCTAGTGATGTAACACTAAGGTCTATGGAAAGATGTGGTCTAATGGTGTAACACTAAGGTCTATGGAAAGATGTGGTCTAGTGATGTAACACTAAGGTCCATGGAAAGATGTGGTCTAGTGATGTAACACTAAGGTCTATGGAAAGATGTGGTCTAGTGATGTAACACTAAGGTCTATGGAAAGATGTGGTCTAGTGATGTAACACTAAGGTCTATGGAAAGATGTGGTCTAGTGGTGTAACACTAAGGTCTATGGAAAGATGTGGTCTAGTGATGTAACACTAAGGTCTATGGAAAGATGTGGTCTAGTGATGTAACACTAAGGTCTATGGAAAGATGTGGTCTAGTGATGTAACACTAAGGTCTATGGAAAGATGTGGTCTAGTGGTGTAACACTAAGGTCTATGGAAAGATGTAGTCTAGTGATGTAACACTAAGGTCTATGGAAAGATGTAGTCTAGTGATGTAACACTAAGGTCTATGGAAATATGTGGTCTAGTGATGTAACACTAAGGTCTATGGAAAGATGTGGTCTAGTGATGTAACACTAAGGTCTATGGAAAGATGTGGTCTAGTGATGTAACACTAAGGTCTATGGAAAGATGTGGTCTAGTGGTGTAACACTAAGGTCTATGGAAAGATGTGGTCTAGTGGTGTAACACTAAGGGGTCTATGGAAAGATGTGGTCTAGTGATGTAACACTAAGGTCTATGGAAAGATGTAGTCTAGTGATGTAACACTAACATCTATGGAAAGATGTGGTCTAGTGATGTAACACTAAGGTCTATGGAAAGATGTGGTCTAGTGGTGTAACACTAAGGTCTATGGAAAGATGTGGTCTAGTGGTGTAACACTAAGGTCTATGGAAAGATGTGGTCTAGTGGTGTAACACTAAGGTCCATGGAAAGATGTGGTCTAGTGGTGTAACACTAAGGTCTATGGAAAGATGTGGTCTAGTGGTGTAACACTAAGGTCCACAGCAGGGGTGTCAAACGTCCGGCCCGCGAGATGATTTTGTAAAGTATAAAAATGGCTGCAATTTTTCAATAAAAGAAACTGCTGTTCCAATTGCGTCCACTGGATGGCCCAATAGCAATTGTGTTAAGCCAGCAAACTGTTTATACCGGGGCAGAGCAAGTAGGTCAAGCACGTGCAGCCAGTTCGGATGAGCTACTTTGTTTTGCCCGCGATATTTATTACGGCTTCTACTTTTAACATTATGTGCTTTGGCACCCTCATTGCCCCAATATGTCTCTGTCAAAAAAGAGAAGTGGACGCAGAGTGCAGAGTGTTCCAAGAAAAATTGTCATCCTATTTATTCACGGAATTGAATGGGAAAGCTGTATGTTTGGTGTGTTCAGAGCATGTTGCAGTGCTGAAAGAATATAACCTTCGTCGCCACTATGTGAGTCTTCATGCCGACAAATATGACAACTTTCAAGGACAGCGGAGAAGAGAGAAGGTGAATGAACTGTTGGCGGGTCTGAAGAAACAGCAGTCTGTGTTTACTCACAGCCGAGACATCAGTGACGCTGCAGTGAAAGCTAGCTACCTCATTGCTAATGAAATCGCAGTGGCTTCAAAACCATTTAGTGAGGGTGAATTTGTAAAAACATGCATGATGAAGGCAGCGGAGATTGTGTGCCCTGAAAAGCGCCAGGCTTTTGCAAATATCAGCCTGACAAGAAACACAGTTTCAGACAGGATTTGCGATCTTTCAGTGGATTTGGACAGCCAGTTGAAGCAAAAAGTAAAGTCATTTATTGTGTTTTCGGTTGCAATTGATGAAAGCACGGACATTACAGATGTTGCACAACTGGCCATTTTCATCCGCGGAGTTGATGACACATTGACCGTCACCGAGGAGTTCGTGGAGTTGGTGCCGATGACAGATACAACGACAGCAGCTGATATTTTCACCGCACTCGTCGGCGCGCTGGACAGGGTCGGAGTGGACTGGTCCCGCGCTGTCAGCCTGGCTACAGATGGTGCGCCCTCAATGATCGGGAAAAAAGCAGGCGTTGTGACAAAGTTCCGAGAGAAAATGCAATCTGCAAATGGAGGACGTGATTTTTGGACTTTTCACTGTATTTTGCACCAGGAGGCTTTGTGTTGCAAGTAATTAAAGATGGATAACTTCATGAAGGTGGTCATCCAAACTGTTAATTTCATCCGATCCAGAAGCCTGAATCACCGTCAGTTTGACAGCCTTCTCAGAGAGAAAGACCACATCTATGGCCTGCACTGAGGTAAGATGGTTAAGCCGAGGTGCTGTGCTGAGGCGTTTCTTTGATTTACGAGAAGAAATTGAACAGTTCATGGAAGAAAAGGGCAAACCAGTGTTAGAATTTCATTCCGCAGAATGGATGCAGGACCTTGCATTTATGGTGGATGTTACAGAGCACCTGAATAACTTGAACAAACAGCTGCAAGGGCGCAACAAAGTTGTCACGCAGTATTATGACAGCATACGTTCTTTCAAGTTGAAGCTGTCATTGTGGGAGACGCAACTCGCCGGTGGTGATGCAGCTCACTTCCCCTGTCTGAAAAATGTGTGCGCGACCCAACATGTGGCAGATATTAAGCGGTTCAAAGATAAAATAACGGGACTGTTACGAGAGTTTGAGCAACGCTTTCAGATTTTTGGTGAACTGGAGAAAGACTTCAAAGATTTTTGCTCGCCATTCACTGTGAATCCCTCTGATCTGCCCGTCAGCATCCAACTTGAAATAATAGACTTGCAGTGTGACTCGGATTTGAAGGGCAAATTTGCCGCAGCTGGCTTGGACACATTTTATCAGAATCTCTTGCCAGGTTACCCCAACTTGACAGCCCTCGCTGCAAAACTGTTGTGCATGTTTGGAACCACATATATTTGTGAGCAAGTTTTCTCTGTAATGAGCATAAATAAAACAAAGCTGCGCTCAAGGCTCACGCACAAGCACTGGAATCACATCCTGAAGTTGGCTGCCACTCAGGATGTGACGCCTGATATTGATGCGCTGGTGAAAGCTAAAAGATGCCAGGTATCAGGAGTCAAATAAACTATGCAACCCCACTTAAAGTGCTGCATGAGACACCCTGATATAGTTCTGTGATCTGTGATATACTTCTGTGAATCACTGAGGCATTGTGTGTTTGTGTGTTCTTTGTCCTCAGAATGTTCAAATAACTTGAGGTGTTTTATGATTAATAGTGATGTTGTGCTTTTGGACACTGTCCTCAGGCTCCAGCTTTATGTTTATATGTTTTTATGTTGATGTGCTATTGTTTTTAATTGATTTTATTTTATTTGTATATTTAACCTATTCTTGACTCTGTGGTTCTTGCACTTGTTTGGGGAACAGGATTTCATTATTTTTATCTACATTTCTGCCTGAGAAATGACACCCTGATATAGTTCTGTGATCTGTGAAACAGTTCTGTGAATCACTGAGGCATTGTGTGTTTTGTGTGTTCTTTTTCTTTAGAATTTTCAAATAAACTTGAGGTGTTTTATGATTAATAGTGATGTTGTGCTTGTACTATTTTGGACACACTGTCCTCAGGCTCCAGCTTTATGTTTTATGTTGATCGTATTAAAACAAAGAAAACAATCTGAAGTTGTTGTTTTTAAGTTATATATACCATGATTTTACCGGTCCGGCCCACTTGGGAATAGATTTTCCTCCATGTGGCCCCTGAGCTAAAATGAGTTTGACACCCCTGGTCTATGGAAAGATGTAGTCTAGTGCTGTTGGTAGAGTGTGGAGCTCACAACGCCAGTCATAAGGTTTGACTCCCATTGGTGCTACCAATATAAAAATGCATGCACTCACATTATATCACATTATGATATGTGATTATTATAAAAACACACCTTCTTCTACTCTACTATAAATTAGCCTCTCGTGTCATTTGCTTCAAAGCATACATTTAATGTTGCTCAAACTACACCGCAGGCCCAATATATGATAACCTACAGACCCCTATCTCAGGGTCTGTCGCTAGTGGCTTGGAGTGTGTGTGTGTGTGCCCCCAGAGATATGCTACTAAAGGCTGCGTTTACACAGGAAGACCAATATTGCAAAAGATCTCATCTGATTGGTCAAAAAATATCAGAATTAGGCTCCTGTGTAAACACAGCACAACTGAACCATAAATACTCATTTTACATTTTAGTCATTTAGCAGACGCTCTTATCCAGTGCGACTTACAGGAGCAATTAGGGTTAAGTGCCTTGCTCAAGGGCACATTGGCAGATTTTTCACCTAGTCGGCTCGGGGATTAGAACCAGCAACCTTTCGGTTACTGGCACAACGCTCTTGACCACTAAGCTACCTGCCACCCCATCTGTTTCATTGTCCAGCTCCCCAAAATAGGAGACATATTCTCTGCATTCAGATTATATGCTTGCTGTACAATGTACACATTGTGTGTTCTTGGGAATAAGAGACAGAGAGATCATTATCACATTGAAGTCATTTAGCAGACGCTCTTAACCAGAGCGACTTAAAGTTAGTGCATCCATTTTTAATACTGGCCCCCGGTGGGAGACGAACCCACAACCCTGGCGTTGCAAGCGCCATGCTCTACCAACTGAGCTACAGGGCAGCCTGTAACATTGTACATAGCCATAATATGACATTTGAAATTTCTCTGTTCTTCTGAAAACTTTTGTGAGTGTAATGTTTACTGTTCATTTTTGTTTATTATCTATTTCACTTGCTTTGGCAATGTAAACATATGTTTCCCATGCCAATAAAAGCCCTTAAATTGAAAACGAATTGAGAGAGGGAGAGGGAGAGGGAGAGAGAGAGAGAGAGAGAGAGAGAGAGAGACACACACACAGTGTGCCATCACAGCTGCAAGATTTGTGACCTGTTGCCACAAGAAAAGGGCAACCAGTGAAGAACAAACACCATTGTAAATACAACCCATATTTATGTTTATTTATTTTCCCATTTGTACTTTAACTATTTGCACATTGTTACAACACTGTATATATACATAATATGACATTTGAAATGTCTTTATTCTTTTGAAACTTCTGAGTGTAATGTTTACTGTTAATATTTATTGTTTATTTCACTTTTGTTTACTATCTACTTCACTTGCTTTGGCAATGTTAACACACGTTTCCCATGCCAATAAAGCCCTTAAATTGAAAAAAAAATTGAATTGAGAGAGAGAGAGAGACACAGTGTGCCATCACAGCTGCAAGATTTGTGACCTGTTGCCACAAGAAAAGGGCAACCAGTGAAGAACAAACACCATTGTAAATACAACCCATATTTATGTTGATTTATTTTCCCATTTGTACTTTAACTATTTGCACATTGTTACAACACTGTATATAGACATAACATGACATTTGAAATGTCTTTATTCTTTTGAAACTTCTGAGTGTAATGTTTACTGTTAATAATTATTGTTGATTTCACTTTTGTTTACTATCTACTTCACTTGCTTTTGGCAATGTTAACATACGTTTCCCATGCCAATAAAGCCCTTAAATTGAAATTGAATTGAAAAAATTGAGACACAGAGAGAGAGAGAGAGAGAGAGAGAGAGAGAGAGAGAGAGACAGAGAGAGAGAGAGAGAGAGACAGAGAGAGAGAGAGAGAGAGAGAGAGAGAGAGAGAGAGAGAGAGAGAGAGAGAGAGAGAGAGAGAGAGAGAGAGAGACAGAGAGACAGAGAGAGGGAGAGGGAGAGGGAGAGGGAGAGGGAGAGAGAGAGAGAGAGAGAGAGAGAGAGAGAGAGAGAGAGAGAGAGAGAGAGAGAGAGAGAGAGAGAGAGAGAGAGACAGAGAGAGAGAGAGAGAGAGAGAGAGAGAGAGAGAGAGAGAGAGAGACAGACAGAGAGAGAGAGAGATGTGTCGGAGGCTGACTATGGGTTGACTCCTGGTGACGTCACGCAGAGCTCTAGAGAGAGAGCAGGGGGAAGGAGGAGGCGGACAGAATGGCTGCCCAGTGCCGCAGCTACAAATGCACCGTAGAAAGGAAAGGATTCCGGCGGGAACTCGATTCCTGGCGGCACAAACTGATAAACTGCGTGGGTAAGAAACCTAGGCGTATCTTTTTTTTTAACGGCTTTTTTTACTTAAAGCGATTGCATCCCAGGTGCAAAGGGAAAGATCGCGTACAGAGCTAACCCGGTTTAGCTGTAACGTTAGCAGCTAACTGCTAGATACCTTGAAAGCTGCCTTAACTGCAGGTAACTAGCTAGCATGTCCATTTCGGTTGGCTCCATTTTCTTTGTCCTGTCTTGGCTGTTCCAATGTATGTCCCGGTACCCCAACCCCCCCCCGCAGATGTCGAAACCATGACTTCTATCAACTCTCAAGCTAGCTAGTTCGATAAGGGTTAGCTAGCTAACGTTTGGTAGGGTTACTAGCTAACATCCAATTCAATTCAAAGGGGCTTTATTGGCATGGGAAACATGTTTATAGCTAGCTAACGTTTGGTAGGGTTACTAGCTAACGTCCAATTCAATTCAAAGGGGCTTTTATTGGCATGGGAAACATGTTTACAGTTAGCTAACGTTTGGTAGGGTTACTAGCTAACGTCCAATTCAATTCAAAGGGGCTTTTATTGGCATGGGAAACATGTTTACAGTTAGCTAACGTTTGGTAGGGTTACTAGCTAACGTCCAATTCAATTCAAAGGGGCTTTTATTGGCATGGGAAAACATGTTTACAGTTAGCTAACGTTTGGTAGGGTTACTAGCTAACGTCCAATTCAATTCAAAGGGGCTTTTATTGGCATGGGAAAACATGTTTACGTTGCCAAAGCGAGTGAAATAAACAAAAGAAAAGTGAGAAGACACAACATCAACAGAGAAAATGAAATTAACAGTAAACCTTGCACCCAAAAAAAAGGTTTCAAAAAAGATAAGACATTTCATACTAACTTGTACAGTTAGTTTAGTATTGCGTTAGATTGCCGGTAAGTACACCAGCTAACGTTAGTTAACTAGCTAACTGTTAGTAAAAAACCATGTTAGAATAACATTAGTTTCATGCCATACAGTCGTTCTGTAGGTTACATTAGCTAGCTAGACAGCTGCTAAATATGCAGCTAGACGGTGACAACCGTGATTTGTACCGGCTAATGTTTAGGTTATTTTGGGGAAGGGGGTATGAGTGTAACGTTATCTAACTAGCTAGCTAATGTTACCAACAGGGTTGCCAGGTCAAGTACAAAATGTTGAGTACAATGACCACTCAAAACCCACCCAAAAGGCCTGTGAACTAGCCCACTTTTTTTTTTCTTTCCCAGCAAGACAGGAGTTGCCACATTTGTGCAAGACAGGAGTTGCCACATTTGTGCAAGACAGGAGTTGCCACATTTGTACAATAAACCCTTTTCCCATAATGTTATTGAGCCAAATTAAGGAATATCGACGTAACTTGTAATGCTGTTAAAAGCTAAATTTGGTTTATCTAAATAATTATTGCAAACTTAATAAACAAATGTTGAATATGTCGCAAGAGAAAATATAATTCACCCTTATTAAACTCGCTAGATCATTTTGCATCCATGGATGTTGATTTCATTTGGTTTGACTGCTATGATTAAGCAATACGGCGTGTGTGGGGGGGTATGGTATATGGCCAATGTACCATATCGGCGAAGGGTTGTTATTTAAAGGCTCTGCGTGGTCAAAACAATGTCTGCAGTGGCCGGACAGTATTTACTGCGATACGGCCTCAGGGAAGTCAGGAAGTCAGGGAATTCATACTTCTTGCGAGCAGCGCAGAGCTGTTGTGAAGGGAAGTGAGTTTGTGTTTATACAGGACCTCCCGCCCACCTACCTACCGTCAACCAGTCATGTCAACGCGGAGCTAGACGGAGCCCTCCGCATTGTTACAACATTTGGGGGTGATGTGGTATGGAACTTTTTAAATTTGGCCTCCGCAATTGCCTCACACCCTCCATATGGAGCCTCCAACCACATTTTTCAAAATCAAGCATAAATTGTCTTTAAGCATGATGCAACGTGGAGTGTCTGGATACAGCCGTTAGCCGTGGTATTTTGGCCATATGCCACAAACCAGAGGTTAAGGCTACAAACAGTTATAAATGGCCCATTTGCGAGATTGACATGTCATTTCAATAGGCTTAGGCTACACGATACACACACACCGCCTACATCTTATTTAAGGTAGCCTAGGCAAGATGTCAACTGAACGATTTAGCAGCTTGCATGGTTCAAATTAACACTCATTTTATTCAACATGAATAGCTTGGCGATTATTTTGAGATGCTTGTCTTTCCCCCAATAGTATGCTGGAATAGGCTACTGAGGATTGATTGGGGTCGTAATTTCAAACACCAAATGTAAATATTAATAATATGTATATGAAGTGAGTATGCTTGTCAACAACAGACAGTGTTTGTTTATTTATTTTACGTTTTAATCTGTAGCCTAATCTGACTACTGTTACCTGTCAATCTAATGCGTTTTAACAACGGATCGGCAATTGCGATAGAGCTTTGATACCTGTCCATTTAATTAACTAAACATGGCCATTAATAATTGCATAATAACCCAAGGCTACAACAACAACAACAATACACTGGCTATTTATTCAATCCGTTTGCAATGACTCCAGTGATATTCATTTCAACATATTTATTGTATCATATAGTAGCCTACAATGGCATATCAATGAATAGGCTACTTGATGGCTAACGGATGCAAATGTATCCTTCTCCACATTGAATCAGTTTAATTGAGGACTTTTCCCCCATAACAGGGGGAGGGGAGGGGGGGAGTTCTATAAATTCCATGTCAAATTTCCACTCGCGCATAATGCCAAGTTAAATAGGCTACGGAGCTCTAGCTCAGCGGGTAGAGCACGGCGCTTGCAACGCCAAGGTAGTGGGTTCGATCCCCGGGACCACCCATACACAAAAACTAAAAAAATTATGCATGACTGTAAGTCGCTTTGGATAAAAGCGTCTGCTAAATGGCATATTATTATTATTACAACGGGTAAAAAGTTGTCACGACTTGCGGGAATGCTGCTCTGTCTCTGCCAATAGTGGACTGAGCTGCATGCTGCAGTGTTCGCTTAACACACTCCCACTTATTATAATAATAATATGCCATTTAGCAGATGCTTTTATCCAAAGCGACTTAACAGTCATGCGTGCATACATTTTTACGTACTTACTCGGTAACAGCCTGCCTCATTGCCTGATTGTCAGCAGCAGGTCACAGTGAAATATCTTTTTAAAAAGAGAAACGGCATGGCTACTTAGAAGTAGCCCAACAACCCGCAACCCAATACATTTCCACCCCGTGACCTCGTTTTCAACGTTGGCCAATTTGACAGGAAACCGCGGACATGGCAACCCTCTTTACAAAGGCGAATTGTTAAGTTTTTTATCCGAAAGTCCGGGAGTGCCAGTAGTGATCCTAACGTCCTGCTCGGTAGATACTCATTATATTATAAACACAATAGCATACGGTGCTCAACTGTGGTTGTTTTGAACACCTTTTCATCTGCTGTTAAATCAGTTGTCAAACTGTTCTCACAGTAACAGCAACTGTTGACAGGCGGCCGTTAGATGGCTAATGTTAGCTAGCTAGGCATCCGTTTCAATAGACATTTTAAAAAAGCTAGTTTAACGTTAGTGGCCGGCAACCAACTGTCTGTAGCCAGCTTTTGACAAAACTCTTAAGACCTCATCTTACCTGATGTGAATGGTCTCCAACCCAGGTCCTGGAGAGCTAGCTTTAGCTGTTATTTGCAGCGCTACTTTAGCTATCTAACACACCTGATTAGCAACTATTCTAGCTAGCTAATCATCTCATTTAGCAAGCACTTGATTAAGTGATAATGCCCGAGAAGCCGGTGTTTTGGGGGATATATTGGCACTGGGAGAATGCAGAATAACTGATGAATTTACGAACGCTCAACACCCGTTGAATATATGGCCCCGGTGTCAGTAAACGTCGGCAAAAAAAAGCGTAATTAAATTGTTGCCAGCAGCACAGTTAAAGTCACCAACGCTCTGGATAACATGAAAACAGCCTAACCAGCTCTGCTAGGGCGAGTCCAAATGGTCAAGAGTGAGGTTGTTCTCTCATTTGTGTCTGGAAGTATCTAGCAAGCGAGCCAACGTTAGCCAGTTAGCTTTGGTGCTTGACTGCCGTCGTGAGGGCTGACCGCTGGGATCAACCCGACTCCTCGGCCAGAGCGAAACGCTCTGAATTTATGATCAACCCAGAGCTGACTCTGGCACTCCAGATTGAATTTACGAACACACCCAAAGTCCCGATACAAATCTAGGGTTGCTACCCAAACCGGCTGGTCATTCGTTCTATCTGTTCTGTATCTATGGACGCGACCCAGTCCTTCAGTCTTTTTGTTCTGTATCTATGGACGCGACCCAGTCGTTCAGTCTTTTTGTTCTGTATCTATGGACGCGACCCAGTCGTTCAGTCTTTTTGTTCTGTATCTATGGACGCGACCCAGTCGTTCAGTCTTTTTGTTCTGTATCTATGGACGCGACCCAGTCGTTCAGTCTTTTTGTTCTGTATCTATGGACGCGACCCAGTCGTTCAGTCTTTTTGTTCTGTATCTATGGATGCGACCCAGTCCTTCAGTCTTTTTGTTCTGGTATCTATGGACGCGACCCAGTCGTTCGTTCTAAATGTTCCATTGCCATACTGGCTGGCAACGTTCTTATCCCTTGCTTGCTAGCTAGCCAACTACGGCTAATTTACAGTCACGTCAAACAGTGCAGCCAGAATAACAACAGTAGCTGCATTTGATTTAGCTGTTTTCTAGTGACATTTTTTTTTTTTTTTTTTTTTTGTCATTTTAGCAGACGCTCTTATCCAGAGCGACTTACAGTTATTGAGTGCCTACATTTTTTTTGTTGGTCTTTTTGTTTTTTCATACTGGCCCCCCGTGGGAATCGAACCCACAACCCTGGCGTTGCAAATGCCATGCTCTACCAACTGAGCTACATCCCTGCCGGCCATTCCCTACCCTGGACGACACTGTGCGCCGCCCCATGGGTCTCCCGGTCGCGGCCGGCTACGACAGAGCCTGGATTCGAACCAGGATCTCTAGTGGCACAGCTAGCACTGCGATGCAGTGCATTAGACCACTGCGCCACTCGGGAGATATTTATTCGGATACATCCATAACAATGAGCTAATGATTTACGATTTCGCCTGGCATATAAAATGTGCTCTCTCGTCGGGACACTGTTGTTCAGAGCAGCTAGCCAACAACACAGCTAACACAATCACTTCAAACTGAAGCTGGAAAGACCGCAAACTAGCTGCACTTAGTTTTACCTTTTTTTCAATTGACATTTCTTTGTATATATCCATAAAAATGATGCCAGTTGATTCATGATTTCGACTGGCTGAGAAACGTTGCCTCGGTCTCCAATAACTACTGACTGCAGCTAATCAGCAAGCTAGCAAGAAAAGATAAATGGATTGCAAAAGGGTTAGCATAACTCTAGCCCAACAAGTGTTTTTCTAAATATTAGCTAGCTAACAAGTTTTCTGGAGACTTGTGGGAGGAGTGCTGATGACGTTGTCCACTGTATGCGCTTTCGGTAGCTTGATTTGCGTCCAGACTGAGGAGAAATCCGAACACAAATACATCCCTGACCTCCTGAGGTGGACAGCCAGATCTCAACACAGACCGCAAATCAAATGTTATTGGTCACATACACATATTTAGCAGATGTTATTGCGGGTGTAGCTAAATGCTTGTGTTCCTAGCTCCAACAGTGCAGTAGTATCTAACAATACACACAAATCTAAAAGTAAAATAATGGAATTAAGAAATATATAAATATTAGGACGAGCAATGTCGGAGTGGTATTGACTAAAATACAGTAGAATAGAATACAGTATATACATATGAGATGAGTAAAGCAGTATGTAAACATTATTAAAGTGACTAGTGTTCCATTATTAAAGTGGCCAGTGATTCCATGTCTATGTATATAGGGCAGCAGCCTCTAAGGTACAGGGTTGAGTAATCGGGTGGAAGCCGGCTAGTGATGGCTATTTAACAGTCTGATGGCCTTGAGATAGAAGCTGTTTTTCAGTCTCCCGGTCCCAGCTTTGATGCACCTGTACTGACCTCGCCTTCTGGATGACAGCGGGGTGAACAGGCCGTGGCTCGGGTGGTTGATGTCCTTGATGATCTTTTTTGGCCTTCCTGTGACATCGGGTGCTGTAGGTGTCCTGGAGGGCAGGCAGTGTGCCCACCCAGTGATGCGTTGGGCAGACCATACCACCCT
Source organism: Coregonus clupeaformis (assembly GCF_020615455.1). Taxonomy (NCBI): domain Eukaryota; kingdom Metazoa; phylum Chordata; class Actinopteri; order Salmoniformes; family Salmonidae; genus Coregonus; species Coregonus clupeaformis. The sequence continues at coordinate 19,769,649 of NC_059230.1, read as the reverse complement.
CTGGAGAGCCCTGCGGTTGCGGGCGGTGCAGTTGCCCCTTTTGGGCTGTATCACCGCCTGGTACGGCAACTGCACCGCCTGCAACCGCAGGGCTCTCCAGAGGGTGGTGCGGTCTGCCGAACGCATTACCGGGGGCGAACTACCCGCCCTCCAGGACACCTAGAGCACCCGATGTCACAGGAAGGCCAAAAAGATCATCAAGGACATCAACCACCCGAGCCACGGCCTGTTCACCCCGCTATCATCCAGAAGGCGAGGTCAGTACAGGTGCATCAAAGCTGGGACTGAGAGAATGAAAAACAGCTTCTATCTCAAGGCCATCAGACTGTTAAATAGCCATCACTAGCACATTAGAGGCTGCTGCTGCCTATTGAAATCACTGGCCACTTTAATAATGTTTACATATCTTGCACTACTCATCTCATATGTATATACTGCATTCTATTCTATAATATTCTGCTGTATCTTAGTCCATGCCGCTATGTCATTGCTCGTCCATATATGTATATATTCTTAATTCCATTCCTTATTTAGATTTGTGTGTATTGGGTATATGTTGTGAAATTCTTAGATATTACTTGTTCGATATTACTGCACTGTCGGAGCTAGAAGCACAAGCATTTCGCTACACCCGCTATAACATCTGCTAAACACATGTATGTGACAAATAACATTTTGATTTGAATCATTTCATTTTTCCCATAGGGAATTTTAGAAACACTTAATATAAGGGCTGTGTTTCGTGTAGGCTTAGCCTGGCATGACATTTTGATAACCGTGTAAATCTCTCTAGGACAAGGTGACTTTTATCAATATATTCAGCTCTATTTACTCTGATTCGAAAATGCTAATTAGCATCAAAGTAGACATGGAAGACTACAAATCCCTGCCAGCTCCTGCACGTCATCTCTAGCTGACACCTTTTGCTGAGAGGTATTATGTACATTAAAAACTTGCACAAGACAGTTCACAGAATTGTCAATTAAAATACATTTAGCCAATTTATTCATTACTAAATTTAGCTAACATTAGTTAATCCAGAGATTCTTACCTTTGCCTTGATTCGGCAGTCTAGTCCAGATCATCATGGCATTTGTAGTTCTTTATGATAGCCACATTAGCAGCTAATTAGCATTACATTTTTGGGGGGTTAAATACAGGCAAATATATTGATAAAAGTCACCTTGTCCTAGAGAGATTTACACGGTTATCAATACGCCACACCAGGGTAAGCCTACACAAAACACAGCCCTTATTTTAAGTGTTTCTAAAATCCCCTATGGGAAAAATGAATGATGGAAAAACGCTTGGAACCATTTCCTTGTTTGACCGCTAGGTTTTATGGGTATTATGACTCATACTGTGGTACTCCTATATAACACGAATTGTGGGATGTATAGTATCCTACGTCTTGATTGCACCAGTTTGCTTTGACCCGTTTAGTATGATATTACGTTCGACTGCTTTAGTATGATATGCTACGTTAGGTTAAAGGGTTAGGGTTAGCTAACATGCTAAGTAGGTTAAGGTTAGGTTAAAGGGTTAGGGTTAGCTAACATGCTAAGTAGGTTAAGGTTCGGAGTTAGGTTAAAGGGTTAGTGTTAGCTAACATGCTAAGTAGGTTAAGGTTCGGAGTTAGGTTAAAGGGTTAGCTAACATGCTAAGTAGGTTAAGGTTCGGAGTTAGGTTAAAGGGTTAGCTAACATGCTAAGTAGGTTAAGGTTCGGAGTTAGGTTAAAGGGTTAGTGTTAGCTAACATGCTAAGTAGGTTAAGGTTCGGTGTTAGGTTAAAGGGTTAGTGTTAGCTAACATGCTAAGTAGGTTAGGGGTTAAGGTTAGGAGTTAGGTTAAAGGGTTAGGGTTAGCTAACATGCTAAGTAGGTTAGGGGTTAAGTTTAGGAGTTAGGTTAAAGGGTTAGCTAACATGCTAAGTAGGTTAGGGGTTAAGGTTAGGAGTTAGGTTAAAGGGTTAGGGTTAGCTAACATGCTAAGTAGGTTAGGGGTTAAGGTTAGGAGTTAGGTTAAAGGGTTAGGGTTAGCTAACATGCTAAGTAGGTTAAGGTTAGGAGTTAGGTTAAAGGGTTAGGGTTAGCTAACATACTAAGTATGTTAGGGGTTAAGGTTAGGAGTTAGGTTAAAGGGTTAGTGTTAGCTAACATGCTAGGTAGGTTAGGGGTTAAGGTTAGGAGTTAGGTTAAAGGGTTAGTGTTAGCTAACATGCTAAGTAGGTTAGGGGTTAAGGTTAGGAGTTAGGTTAAAGGGTTAGTGTTAGCTAACATGCTAAGTAGGTTAGGGGTTAAGGTTAGGAGTTAGGTTAAAGGGTTAGGGTTAGCTAACATGCTAAGTAGGTTAGGGGTTAAGTTTAGGAGTTAGGTTAAAGGGTTAGCTAACATGCTAAGTAGGTTAGGGGTTAAGGTTAGGAGTTAGGTTAAAGGGTTAGGGTTAGCTAACATGCTAAGTAGGTTAGGGGTTAAGGTTAGGAGTTAGGTTAAAGGGTTAGGGTTAGCTAACATGCTAAGTAGGTTAAGGTTAGGAGTTAGGTTAAAGGGTTAGGGTTAGCTAACATACTAAGTAGGTTAGGGGTTAAGGTTAGGAGTTAGGTTAAAGGGTTAGTGTTAGCTAACATGCTAGGTAGGTTAGGGGTTAAGGTTAGGAGTTAGGTTAAAGGGTTAGTGTTAGCTAACATGCTAAGTAGGTTAGGGGTTAAGGTTAGGAGTTAGGTTAAAGGGTTAGTGTTAGCTAACATGCTAAGTAGGTTAGGGGTTAAGGTTAGGAGTTAGGTTAAAGGGTTAGTGTTAGCTAACATGCTAAGTAGGTTAGGGGTTAAGGTTAGGAGTTAGGTTAAAGGGTTAGTGTTAGCTAACATGCTAAGTAGTTGCAAAGTAGCTAAAAAGTAATAATTAGTTGCTGAAGTTGTCCCTGATGATAGTCGAACACACAACCTTTGGGCCGTTAGACATTTGCGTTATACTCCCACCCATCCAAACGTAACATTTACTCATTTACGTTTACTATGTTACTTCTAGTCTAGTAATGTAACCTAACGTTAATTAACACACCGAACACTTTCCTAATATTGAGTTGAGCGCCCTTTTGCCCTCAAGCCTCAAATTCGTCGGGGCATGGCCTATACAAGGTGTCGAAAGCGTTCCACAGGGACATTTACATTTTAGTCATTTAGCAGACGCTCTTATCCAGAGCGATACAAGAACGGTTATGCCCTAGGGCACATCGACAGATTTTTCACCTAGTCGGCTCGGGGATTAGAACCAGCGACCTTTCGGTTACTGGCACAACGCTCTTACCCACTAAGCTACCTGCCGGACGCTGGCCCATGTTGACTCCAATGCTTCCCACAAGTTGTGTCAAGTTGGCTGGATGTCCTTTGGTTGGTGGACCATTCTTGATACACGCGGGAAACTGTTGAGTGTGTAAAACCCAGCAGCGTTGCAGTTCTTGACTCAAAACAGGTACGCCTGGCACCTACTACCATACCCCGTTCAAAGGCACTTAAATATTTTGTCTTGCCCAATCACCCTCAGAATGGCACACATACACAATCCATGTCTCAAGGCTTAAAAATCTACACTGATTTTTGAAGTGGATTTAACAGGTGACATCAATAAGGGATCATAGCGTTTACCTGGTCAGTCTATGTTTTGTACACTCAGTGTATACTAAATGGAGTGGCATGTATTTTAGTAAAATATAATACGTTTTGCTCTGAGACCAGGCTGGAGTTGGAGACTGCTGTCATAGCTATTCTACTACAAAGCTATGTCTCTTTAATATTATAACTTAGCTTGCTAGGTAACCTCCCGAGTGGCGCAGTGGTCTATAATAGCTGTGCCACTAGAGATCCTGGTTCGAATCCAGGCTCTGTCGTAGCCGGCCGCGACCGGGAGACATGGGGCGGCGCACAATTGGCCCAGCGTCGTCCAGGGTAGGGGAGGGAATGGCCGGCAGGGATGTAGCTCAGTTGATAGAGCATGGCGTTTGCAACGCCAGGGTTGTGGGTTCGATTCCCACGGGGGGCCAGTATAAAAATAATAATATATGTATTCACTAACTGTAAGTCGCTCTGGATAAGAGCGTCTGCTAAATGACTAAAATGTAAATTTACATTTACATTTTAGTCATTTAGCAGACGCTCTTATCCAGAGCGACTTACATCAGCAATTAGGGTTAAGTGCCTTGCTTAAGGGCACATCGACAGATTTTTCACCTAGTCGGCTCGGGGATTAGAACCAGCGACCTTTCGGTTACTGGCACAACGCTCTTACCCACTAAGCTACCTGCCGCCCTAAATGTAATGCTAGCCAGTGTACATGGAGTCAAAGACTGGGTATCTAGTTAAAACACGGTCACATCCACGTGCATTTAAAACTGGTTTGTCTAGATGCTCCTTAATGAATAGCCTTTGCCGTTTTTAAACTGTGCCCTTTTTCTCTGATTACAATGGTAAATGACAGCTGGCAGACAAGTCGTGGTGTTGTTTTAGTGGAGGCTGCTCAGAGGGAGGTCGGCTCATAGTAATGGCCGGAAGGGAGTTCAAGGAATGGTATGAATCACATGGAAACCCCGTGTTTGATGCCATTCCATTGACTCCCGTTTACAGCCGTTATTATGAGCCGTCCTCCTCCCCTCGGCAGCCTCCACTGACACTCACTCACTGGTTTCCTGCAGACAACCAGTAAAATCAAAACAATGAGCCCAATGTTGGCACAGTCAGAGAAAGGTGTGTGTGTGTGTGTGTGTGTGTTGATAGTGTGTATTCCATTGTGTTGTGCAGGGTTCGAGAGCATTCTGGAGGGAATCTATGGCCCGTTGCTGCTCAGAGACCTCAATATTTTTGATGGTGAGTGTCCGTGTGTATTTGCGTACAAGTATTTTGTGTTATACATGAGGCTTGTCTTTTTGACATGTGATTGTGTGTGTGTGTGTGTGTGTGTGTGTGTGTTCAGACTGTGAACCAGAGGAGCTGGACGACTGGGCAGTGGAGGCCGGCTGTTCCTTCTGCGGCCTCCTGATCAATGTAAGTTCAGCTCATTCTATAAACATGCTGTTATTTTTCTATCTTGATTTACTTCCAGCTCTCGTGGAAACGCTTCGGTTACAGCTAATATCGGGATTCACTGGGGGGTTTCTCTTGTCAGTCGCCGCGAAACGTTTTTGGTAGCCGTTGTCATTCGGGTGACATTGGTCGTGTTTCCCGCTGCTCGGACGCTGCATGCATCAACCAATGGTTGCGCGCCACGTCACCGACCTGTGTCATCGACTTACGATGTGGTTAGCTGATACGTGTTGGTTTGTATGTGTTTTATTAATGATGCGTTAGTGATGTCATTGCCTCTTCTTCCTCCTCCTCCTGATAGGACCATGTCCCGGTGGCGGCCGCCTCCCCCTCCCAAGGCCCCTCCCTCTCAGACAGCAGCCTGTCAGCTCACAGGTTCCTCCACGCCGTGTTCCATAAGAAGGGTGAGTCCCCGCCCACTCAACTAGAACAGTAACGTTTCCATAGGAACTAAAAGCCGGTAGAGATGACGGGTGACATGTAAACGCTAATGCTAACGACACTATGTGGCGTCGTTGGCTACCTGGTTTATAAACGCTATAGAAATGTATGTGGGCAGGATATATACATGTGATTGATTGATTGTCTGTCCATGCCAGAGCTGGCGTCCGGTGGGGACCCTAACATCCCTCTGGTTGCCCAGGAACTGATGAGGAGGATGGTCAGGCAGTTTGCTATAGAGTACGTCTCCAAGACACACTTCACCACCTCTACCAGCACCGCCACAGGCTCCCAGCGTTCTGACCTCGACACACCTCTAGACCTCACTGTGACACGGAACCAGGAGAACCAGGAGGAGGAACCCACACCAGGTAGAGAACCCAACAGGACTTAGAACCAACACCAGGTAGAGAACCCAACAGGACTTAGAACCCACACCAGGGAGAGAACCCAACAAGACTTAGAACCCACACCAGGGAGAGAACCCAACAGGACTTAGAACCAACACCAGAGAGAGAACCCAACAGGACTTAGAACCAACACCAGGGAGAGAACCCAACAGGACTTAGAACCAACACCAGGGAGAGAACCCAACAGGACTTAGAACCAACACCAGGTAGAGAACCCAACAGGACTTAGAACCCACACCAGGGAGAGAACCCAACAAGACTTAGAACCCACACCAGGGAGAGAACCCAACAGGACTTAGAACCAACACCAGAGAGAGAACCCAACAGGACTTAGAACCAACACCAGGTAGAGAACCCAACAGGACTTAGAACCCACACCAGGAGAGAACCCAACAGGACTTACAATCCAACACCAGGGAGAGAACCCAACAGGACTTAGAACCAACACCAGGTAGAGAACCCAACAGGACTTAGAACCAACACCAGGGAGAGAACCCAACAGGACTTAGAACCAATACCAGGTAGAGAACCCAACAGGACTTAGAACCAACACCAGGTAGAGAACCCAACAGGACTTAGAACCCAACAGGACTTAGAATCCACTCCAGGTAGAGAACCCAACAGGACTTAGAACCCCACACCAGGGAGAGAACCCAACAGGCCTTAGAACCAACACCAGGTAGAGAACCCAACAGGACTTAGAACCCACACCAGGAGAGAACCCAACAGGACTTACAATCCAACACCAGGGAGAGAACCCAACAGGACTTAGAACCAACACCAGAGAGAGAACCCAACAGGACTTAGAACCAACACCAGGTAGAGAACCCAACAGGACTTAGAACCCACACCAGGAGAGAACCCAACAGGACTTACAATCCAACACCAGGGAGAGAACCCAACAGGACTTAGAACCAACACCAGGTAGAGAACCCAACAGGACTTAGAACCAACACCAGGGAGAGAACCCAACAGGACTTAGAACCAATACCAGGTAGAGAACCCAACAGGACTTAGAACCAACACCAGGTAGAGAACCCAACAGGACTTAGAACCCAACAGGACTTAGAATCCACTCCAGGTAGAGAACCCAACAGGACTTAGAACCCACACCAGGGAGAGAACCCAACAGGCCTTAGAACCAACACCAGGTAGAGAACCCAACAGGACTTAGAACCCAAAAGGACTTAGAATCCACTCCAGGTAGAGAACCCAACAGGACTTAGAACCCACACCAGGGAGAGAACCCAACAGGACTTAGAACCCACACCAGGGAGAGAACCCAACAGGACTTAGAACCAACACTAGGTAGAGAACCCAACAGGGCTTAGAACCAATACCAGGTAAAGAACCCAATAGGGCTTAGAACCCAACACCAGGTAGAGAACCAACACCAGATAGTGAACCCAACAGGACTTAGAACCAACACCAGGTGGAGAACCCAACAGGACTTAGAACCCACACCAGGTAGAGAACCCAACAGGGCTTAGAACCCACACCAGGGGGGTATACTACAAAGCAGGATCAAGGAGTTAGCCAGCTAACTTGCCTAACTAATTAGATATTATTCGTATTTTTTTAAGATAAGCTTGAAATGGGCATGGTTTAATTGACTCTTCGCTAAGCCCCGCCCTGGAATTTTGGGCAACCAATCGCATCGCTCCAATAGATAGCAACTGTAGTCGAGTCCGAAACGCATGAAAGCCAGTGAGGGCAGTGGGCAAAAACCTTGTTTTCTTCAAAAAATCATTGTTTAAATGGTTAAATAATTAAACAGTGGACCAGGGGTACTTGCCAATGATTCCTGAAATTGAGTATTTTTTGAATCCGTAATGATACTTTTGTTAGTGTTTGCTATCTCAGCTTGATTAGCTAGCTCTTTCTTATTGACCACCAAACGTTGTTATCGCTAGCTAGCTAGCCACTTAATATAACTTGTTTTCTCAAAATGTATGTTAGCTAGCTAAGTTGGCTATATTAGGAATTTTTAATTAGCACTTATTATCCCAAAATTGGTTAGTATCTTCGACTATGCACAGTGCATTCAGAGCCATTTAGTGGCTAGCCACGATACAAAACAATTTGACCAGGTTCCAGTGAAGCAATTGTAATGACAGTCCCCCACAACATACCCAAGAGTTTCCTGATTTGAGCAAGGGGTAGTCGGGTGTTTATTTTTCATTGTGTATTAAAAACATAGTTTGAGATCATTGTGAGGAGATTTGGCCAATGGTCAGAAGGGGGGAAATGGGCTTCCGGGAAAATGTCATCTGAGGTAGCAACAGTAACCAAGGGGGCCGGTGCTTAGCGACGGGTCAGTTGATTCAACAACCCGAAAACACATATCTACAAGTTTAACTTTTTTTTTTATAAAGAACGAGAAAATGAGTCGTTATTTCTGGATGCTTATCAAAGTTAGCTGGCTAACTATTTGATCCTGCTTTGTGGTAGACCAACTCAGGGAGAGAACCCACACCGAGGTTGAAGATGCCAAGGTGAGGATAACGTCGTAGCTTCTGGAAATAAACGAGATTCGTGGGACCAGTGCCGTTGCTAACTAGCATCGCTTGGTCCCTTTTGTTTTAGAATTCTTCTGCGTTGATGCAAAGAGTTATGGGATATTAGAATCCTCGTCCTATCTTTGACCTTGATCCACACCAGGTAGAGAATCCAACAGGACTTAGAACCCACACATTTCTAACTAGTTGTCCGGCCTCTAACTAGTTGTCCGGTCTCTAACTAACTAGTTGTGTGATTCCTCCTCCCGTAGCGAACAGTGTGCTCGACCTCTCCAAGCGGAGCTCTGCCAGATCACCCACCTTCCCACAAAGCCTCAGGGTGAGTGTCTCTCCTCTCCTTGGTCCCCTAACTGTGGCTCAGTGTCCATACTAGCACACTACTTAGTATGCATAGCCCAATAGATTACATCATTACTATTTACCATGCATTTACAATACTATACTTCACTTTAAGTACCATACTATTTAAGCTTGTACGGCAAAAAACACTACTTGAATTCAGAGTGGTGTGCTTGTTGGTGTATCGGGACAGTGTTAGGTTGATCTGTATCTCAGTTAGACTGGTCAGAATGCTCTTTATATTTCAACCAGTCCTCTGGTATTAATGTAACCAGGCTGTAGACTTGGATGGTGAATTGAATAATGTACTGGTGATGGGATGGGATGTATATATCCATATAAATCAGGTGGTAACCTCCCTGTTTCAACAACACCTGTTAGTCCCTCTACGGAACACGGCCCTGGTGTAGCCAGCTAGCCGGAACACGGCCCTGGTGTAGCCAGCTAGCCGGAACACGGCCCTGGTGTAGCCAGCTAGCCGGAACACGGCCCTGGTGTAGCCAGCTAGCCGGAACACGGCCCTGGTGTAGCCAGCTAGCCGGACCACGGCCCTGGTGTAGCCAGCTAGCCGGAACACGGCCCTGGTGTAGCCAGCTAGCCGACCACGGCCCTGGTGTAGCCAGCTAGCCGAACACGGCCCTGGTGTAGCCAGCTAGCCGGAACACGGCCCTGGTGTAGCCAGCTAGCCGAACACGGCCCTGGTGTAGCCAGCTAGCCGGAACACGGCCCTGGTGTAGCCAGCTAGCCGAACACGGCCCTGGTGTAGCCAGCTAGCCGGAACACGGCCCTGGTGTAGCCAGCTAGCCGGAACACGGCCCTGGTGTAGCCAGCTAGCCGGAACACGGCCCTGGTGTAGCCAGCTAGCCGGAACACGGCCCTGGTGTAGCCAGCTAGCCGGACCACGGCCCTGGTGTAGCCAGCTAGCCGGAACACGGCCCTGGTGTAGCCAGCTAGCTGGCTGTGTGTGTGTGTCGTGTGTGTTGTTGCTATGTGTAGGGGGTTGACTCTTATCACTTGTTGAGTGGTAACGTCACGGCAACGTCACAATAACGTCACGGCAACGTCACGGCAACGTCACAACAACATCAGTAGCAGCACTACATTGAGGATGTATAACACTGGAACAAGCTACTGGGGGGGGGGGTGGGGGTGTGGGTGGGGGTGTGTCTGGCTTCAGCCTGGAACCTCAGCTATTCAGACTTCTACACAGAAACAGGTGTGTGTGTGTGTGAGACACAGAGTAACGTCAGACTGGAGTGTTCCTGTTCCTAATAACGCTGTGGACCAGCACCCCTTTAACCAAAATACTATACTGCAAAGACCTTTCTTCATGTGACAGACACACAGACAGACACACAGAGATGATGTCACTCCCTTTCGTCATGTGACAGACAGACAGAGAGACACACAGAGATGATGTCACTCCCTTTC